>NW_015176525.1:191839-240540 GCF_001447785.1 Gekko japonicus | reverse complement strand
TCCTCCTCCTCCTCCTCCTCCTCCTCCTTCTTCTTCTTCTTCTTCTTCCTAGCAGTGGCATTGAAAGGTTCACGTCCTCTGGCCATGGAGGTTCCTTGTTGACACGCCGTATAGTAACTCCATGCTCTGAAACATTTTCCTGCTCCAGGGCTAAGTCTCGGCACCCAAAGCAAACTCTGCAGTATGCATTTGAAAAGAACAAGAGTCCTGGAGCACCTTAGAGACTAACAAAATTTGTGGCAGAGGACGAGCTTTCATGAGTCCCTGCTTACTTCTTAAGGTAGAAGAAGAAGAGTTGGGTTTTATGCCCTGCTTTTCTGTCCCCAAAGGAGTCTCAGAGTGGCTTACAATCGCCTTCCCTGCCGCTCCCTTCATCCAACACCCTGTGAGACCGGTGGGGCTAAGAGAGCTCTGAGAGAACGGTGACTGGCCCAAGGTCACCCAGCTGGCTCCATGTGGAGGAGTGCGGAACCAAACACGGTTCAGCCGGTGTCTTCAGAACTGAGCCGTGAGCCAGCGTTCCCTCTAAGCCAAGTGAGTGTGAGCTAGCTCACAGTTTTTTAGCCTCCGGCTCACACGTTTTTGTCCTAGCTCCAGAAGGACGGCTCCAGAGCTGAAAAGTATGCAGACGGAGAGTGATTTCAGCAAAGCGTACTTTATTCGATCGGGAACAAGACGACTTTGGGCGGCTCGCAGGCTGGCTTACATTCCCCGAGAAACTGCCACCCAAAACACACACCCCACTTCCCAATAGGTTATTTACAGCGGCCGAGAGTCCCATAGTCTCTCGGCCGGGAACCTAGCCCCCTGATTGGAGCGGGCTAGGATCCGCATAGTCCATTGTCTCTTGGAGCGAAGCTCGACATTTGTGCCTGACCGCGTGGAGCCCAAGCCGGCCACGCGGTCTGGACTGGATACATTGCAAGAGCAAATTAATTTACGCAGGAGGCAGATCGATCGCTCACAACTTTAATGCCGGCAGCTCACAAAGTCGAATTTCTGCTCACAAGACTCTACAACTTAGAGGGAGCGACTCACAAAAGGGCCTCCCCTGCCACAAGTTTTGTCCGTCTTTGAAGGTGCTGCTGAACGCTTGGTCTTTTCTTTTCTTTTTTTCATTTTCTTCATTTTTAACCTGTTTATTAAGAGGAAGTATAACATATCAAGAAATATAATAACTGCAAAACATTATACAACTGTCCCGAACATCCAGAATCACAAACCAACCAGTTAGTCATCAATACAGATTTTTACAACATACATCAACAGTCATAACAAACTAAGTGAGTACTAAATCCGGTCACCTATACATAGATGCTATGTGAGCTATGAATCCCATAGAATTGAGTCAAGTTTAAAAGATAACATCTTCAGGAGTCTGCTGCTCTGATTCACAAGAGGAGTCTTGACAGTAAGGTGGCGGTCCGGTTAAACTCAAAAGTGGAGCCATGTGTGATAACTCATCCTAGAAGGAAGCACATTATTTTCAGCCATGAAGTCAAGTACGGGGAGCCAGGTATGTTGCTCTTTTCGACTGCTCCAAACAGAGTAACGCGGCGACCCATCTTGGAATATTCATGCGTCTGTGTTTGCGTGCGCGTCCTGGAGGGGAAGACACATGCCCGGCCTGACGGTGCACTCAGGCATAGCCATGCGCCTCCGTCACACCTACACAAGCTCAGCAACTTTTCACAGTCCGCTGCCCAAATTTTGAATTTCAGGCATGAAACTGTTTTTTTCCTTTTCTGATTTGGCCAGCATACGTTTCGGTTGACTTGGAAATGCTTCATTAGGCTTTGTGTGCAATGAGCCCCAAATTAACTCCTTCTCCCCACTTCTCCTGCACGTGAAGCCAGCTGGGTGACCTTGGGCCAGTCACAGTTCTTTCTCAGAGCTCTCTGAGCCCCACCTACCTCACAGGCAGTGTTCCCTCTAAGCTGTTAGTGTGAGCTAGCTCACAGTTATTTAGCCTCCGGCTCATACTTTTTTGTCTTTGCTCGGGAAGGAGGGCTCCAGAGCAAACAAATTTATGCAGTAGCCAAATCACCTGCTCACAACTTTAATGCCAGGAGCTCACAAAGTAGAGTTTTTGCTCACAGGACTCCATAGCTTAGAGGGAATATTGCTCACAGGGTGTCTGTTCTGGGGAGGGGAAGGGAAAGGAGATTGTAAGCTGCTCTGAGACACCTTTGGGTAGTGACGGGCAGGGTATAAATCCAATCTCCTCCTCCTCCTCCTCCTCCTCCTCCTCTTCTTCTTATCACAGTCTGTGTGCAGCCCCTTTGAGGTCAGAATGCAGTCCTTGCTGCCTGTCCCTTTGGTGGGCAGGTTGAATTTGTTGGATACTGTAACCCTGCGTACAAGACGATCTGGGAGGGAAAGGGTTAAGAGAATTCTCTCACTCGGGTACACTGGGCAGCTACCCCCCATTAGATGCTGAGCCTCTTCGGACTTCGCTTTTGCCTTCTGCTTCGTCTTATACGGGGAACCCTCTTCTCGCTCTTACCTGGGCGTGGAGCTGTAGCAATTCGACCTATTTCAAGTTAGTATGCTTACAACAAGGTAAATGTCCCTACATGCATATGTCGTGTAAGATGTGCTTTTCATTGTTGTAGATCTGTCCTCACAGAGGAGGGAGAGCTTGTACCTGAATAAAACTTGGTCTTAAAGGTGCCACTGGACTGTTTGGGGCTGGGGGGCCGGGGCGGGGGCTCTGCAACTTACCTGGCTGCTTCTTGCTCTGACTGAGGGCTGCTGGGAGCAGGGGGTGGGGCTTGTTGCATGTGCCCACCAATCTTCCCTCTAAGCTGTGGAGTCTTGTGAGCAAAAATTCTACTTTGTGAGCTACCGGCATTCAAGTTGTGAGCGAGCCGTTTGGCTACTGCATCAATTAGTTTGCTCTGGAGCCCTTCTTCCTGAGCTAAGGCAAAAATGTGTGAGCCAGAGGCTAAAAAACTGTGAGCTAGCTCACACTAACTCAGCTTAGAGGGAACACTGGTGCCCACCCCCTGGGCTCTTTACTGCCGGAGCTTCGCTCCTGTGCGCTCCTGCAGGAAATGACCCCTGGTTCTGGCAGAGCTGTTCTTGAAAAAGAGCAGTTTCTGTCAAGAGCTCCGTCAGCCCCACGTACCTCACAGGGTGTCTGTTGTGGGGAGGGGAGGGGAAGGGAAAGGAGTTTGTAAGCTGCTCTGAGACTCCGACTGAAGGGAGGAGAGTAAATCCAATCTCCTCCTCCTCAGCTTAGAGGGAACACTGCTTCCAAATCAAATGATTTATTTCTACATTTAGCCCAGTAGATTTAATGTAAGGGCAGAAGAATGGGAGTCGAATCCTGCCTGCGACCTTCCAGTTTGCCCCAGAATCAGGAGACTTGCGAGGTGTGCAGTCCTGGAAGCGGCCAATACACCCGCATATCCCAAACGGTGGCTGGCAAAAATAAATAAATAAAAAGTATATCGGGAGTACGTGAAGATCTTTTTGCAGGGACTTGTGAAATGCCAAATGATTGAATGGTGTTGGATGAATGCCGCAGGATGAAGCACTTGGCCGGCAGGAAGAGAACGCCCACCTTGCCCACAGTTGCCATGGGGACTCGACTGTAGACGGCGCCTATTTAGCCATAGGGATAGATCCACCCTAGGCTCCCATCCCTGTTCCCTGGAGCGCCTTGGTGGCAGGGGGAAGGGAGATTCCTGGCGCGTGCCCAAGATCTGCTAAAGTGGCATAGTGTAGCTCTTCAGTTCTTTAAATTGTTCTGTGCAGTGCCAGAGCCTCTGCTTGGCATGCAGAAGGTCCCAGGTTCAATCCCCGGCATCTCCAGTTAAAAGGACCAGGCAGGAGGTGATGTGAAAGACTTTAGTGGCTCACTGGCAGAGAAGCTGCTTGGCATGCAGAAAGTCCCAGTTTCAATCCCTAACATCTCCAGTTAAAAGGACCAGGCAGGAGGTGATGTGAAAGACTTTAGTGGCTCACTGGCAGAGAAGCTGCTTGGCATGCAGAAAGTCCCAGTTTCAATCCCTAACATCTCCAGTTAAAAGGACCAGGCAGGAGGTGATGTGAAAGACTTTAGTGGCTCACTGTTAGAGCATCTGCTTGGCATGCAGAAGGTCCCAGGTTCAATCCCCGGCATCTCCAGTTAAAAGGACCAGGCAGTGGCTCAGAGGTCTGCTTGGCATGCAGAAGGTCCCAAGTTCAATCCCCAGCATCTCCAGTTAAAAGGACCAGGCGGTAGGTGATGTGAAAGACCTCAGTGGCTCAGTGGTAGAGCATCTGCTTGGCATCCAGAAGGTCCCAGGTTCAATCCCTGGCATTGCCAGGTTAAGGGACCAGGCAGGAGGTGATGGGAAAGACCTCTGCCTGAGGCTCTGGAGAGTCATGGAGTGGCGCCGTGGCTCAACTGAAGAGCCTCTGCTTGGCTTCAGAATGTAAGAGAAGCCAATTTTGGATCAGGCCAATGGCCCATCCAGTCAAACACTCTGTCACACAGTGGTACATTGAATTAGATAAACATCTCGAGCAGAGGTCCATCAGTGGCTATTAGCCACAAGGTATAGATAGGAAGTCTGGGGCAAGGGATGCTCTGTCTTCTTGGTGCTTTGGGGGGGGGGAGGGCTTTTAGTCTCCTGGCCCCTCTGGTGGACCTCCTGATGGCCCCTGGTAGTTTTGGCCACTGTGTGACAAAGTGCTGGACTGGATGGGCCATTGGCCTGATCCAACATTGGCGTCTCTTACGTTCTTATATGGAGCAGAGGTCCATCAGTGGCTATTAGCCACAAGGTATAGATAGGGACTCTGTGGCAGGTGATGCTCTGTCTTCTTGGTGCTGGGGGGTCAACAGTGGGGGGCTTCTAGTGTCCTGGCCCCACTGCTGGACCTCCTGATGGCACCTGGTGTTTCTGGCCACTGTGTGACACAGAGTGTTGGACTGGATGGGCCACTGGTCTGATCCAACGTTGGCTTCTCTGATGTTCTTATGAAGGACCTCCACCTGAGACCCCAGAGAGGTGCTAGCAGTCTGAGTAGGCAATAGCGACTGATGGATCAAGATTCCAATTCACTGTAAAGCAGCACAACAGACACCCTGTGAGGTGGGTGGGGCTGAGAGAGCTCAGAGAGAAACGGCTCTTTCAGGAACAGCGGTGCCAGAGCTTGGGACTGACCCAAGGTCACACCAGCAGATGCTTGTGGGGGAGTGGGGAATCAAACCCGGTTCTTTCAGATTAGAGTCTGCGCACTTAGCCACTACGCCAAACTGGCACAGAGACTCCGGTCTCTCTGTGCAGCTGCTGAGAGAAGGGAATTTTGGTGTTTTCCCGTTGGCGGAGAGAGTCTTGGCCTTGGAGAGATGTCAGATTCCTCGGGGGGGGGGGCACTGAGCCCGCCCCAAATGGCTCTGCTATGTCGTACGGAGCTGTGGCATTTCCTACTCGAGTGGCAGCGTGAAAACAGGCCAGGTTCCAGGCAATGTTCCCTCTAAACTGTGGAGTCTTGTGAGCAAAAATTCTACCTTGTGAGCTACTGGCATTAAAAGTTGTGAGTGAGTGATCTGGCTATTGCATAAATTAGCTTGCTCTGGAGCCCCATCCTTCCTGAGCTAAGACAAAAATGGGTGAGCTGGAGGCTAAAATACAGGGAGCTAGCTCACACTCACTCAGCTTAGAGGGAACACTGCTTCCAGGTGGAGCATGGAGTTCTCCTGCTATTACTAAGATCTCCAGGTGAGACATCAGTTCCTCTGGAGAAAACGGCTGCTTGGGTGGGGAGGCTCTAGGGCATTATTATACCCTGCATTGGTCCCAACCACCCCCTCCCCAGGCGCCAACCCCCCCCCCAATCTTCAGGCGTTTCCCAACCCAGAACTGGCAACTTCCCCCTGGACTCAGTTCATTGGCATCTGGAACTCTTTGATGGACCAAGGGTCAAACTGGGTTCCCAATGTGGGTGGTGAGTTGCTGGGTTCCCCCTCCCCTTCAGAGCCAGCTTGGTGTCGTGGTTAAGCACGCAGACTCTAATCTGGGAGAACCGGGTTTGATTCCCCACGCATCCACTCGCAGCTGCTGGTGTGACCATGGGTCCGTCACAAGTTCTCTCAGAGCTGTTCTCTTCGGAGCAGTCCTCGAAAGAGCTCTCTTAGCCCTACCTACCTCACAGGGTGTCTGTTGTGGGGAGGGGGAGGGAAAGGAGATTGTAAGACGCTCTGAGACTCCCAAGTGAAGGGCAGGGTATAAATCCATCTTCTTCTTCTTCTTCTTCTTCTTCTTCTTCTTCTTCTTCTTCTTCTTCTTCTTCTTCTTCTTCTTCTTCTTCTTCTTCTTCTTCTTCTTCTAGCTGTAACAAGTTAATCTTTTTGAAGTTAATATGTTTACAACAAGGTAAATGTCCCTACATGCATATGTCGTGTAAGATGTGCTTCTTATTTTTGTAAGTAAAATTTCTTTCTCTTGTTTCCATTGGAGTCAGATCTTCTTCTTTCTTTTTTTAATCATCTTTATTAATTTTAAATTAATGTACAATACAGCGTAATACAGTGCATCCATCTATAAGAATGTCATCTAAATGGGAAAAAGTTGAAACCTACAAGGTTAACCACTTCAGATAAAGAGGGTTAGGGGGGAGAATATCTAGAATCTGTAAGTAGGAGACTACAGGGAACCAAGTTGACACAAATGTGGAGTGGTGTGGGGTATCTTTGAGAGCCAGTTTGGTGTAGTGGTTAAGTGCGCGGACTCTAACCTGGGAGAACCGGGTTTGATTCCCCTCTCCTCCACTTGCAGCTGCTGGATGACCTTGGGCAAGCCATAGTTCTGGCAGAGCTGTTTTTGAAAAGGAGCAGTTTCTGTCAGAGCTCTCGCAGCCACACCTACCTCACAGGGTGTCTGTTGTGGGGAGGGGAAGGAAAAAGAGTTTGTAAGCTGCTCTGAGACTCCAAGTGGGGTATAAATCCAATCTCCTCCTCCTCCTCCTCCTCCTCCTCCTCTTCTTCTTCTTCGAATTATAGAATGTAAGAGTTGGGAGGGAGCCTTGCAGGTCATCTAGTCCAACCCCCTGCACTCTGCAGGAGCATAGCTGAAAGAGAGCCCTACATACCTACAACATACCCAAAAGATGGTCATCCAGCCTCCGCTTGAAATAATCTCCTCCTCCTCTTCCTCCTCCTCTTCTTTCTCCCTAGCATCGGGCATTCAGAGGTACACTGCTTCTGTACATGGAGGTTCCACTTACCCGTCATGGCTCGCGGCCCTTGATAAGGCTTCCCCCTCCTGAATGTGAAAGGGATTAGACAAAGTGACATCTTGCGGGAGTGAAATCCATACACTGATGACGGGACATGCGGTGCAGGGAAGGCACCTCTTTCTTGTGGCGCAGAGAAAATAAAAACCGGGCGGGCAGCACGCCGAGCAGAAAGCAGGCGGCTGCTGATGAAAGCCTTCTTTATTTCTTTTACATATTTATATCTCACTTTCTTGAGAAGTCTCCCAGGGGGCTCATAATCAAATGAAATCGCAAGTTCAAAGAGCTGCTAGATAACAAAAAGTGTACAAAGATCAGACGGAGGAGAGAACAAGGCCGGCTTTGCGAGCCCCTCGGTAGCGCCGGGCCATCTGGCAGCTGACTTCAGGATCCCGATCTTGACGGGTCCCGCTCGAGGTCGCCTGAGGTCCTCTCTCTATTGAGAGGGAAGTCTCAGAGGGGAGCCGTCTTGGTCTGCGGGAGAACAGCAAGATTCACGTCCAGGATCACATTAAAGAACGAGATTTTCGGGTGGTGGTGGGGTGAGGTTTCAAGAGAAGAAGAGAAGAGATTGGATTTATACCCTGCCCTTCACTACCCAAAGGAGTTTTAGAGCAGTTTACAAACTCCTTCCCCTCCCCCTCCCCACAACAGACACCCTGTGAGGTAGGTGGGGCTGAGAGAGCTCTGACAGAAACGGCTGTTTTTCAAGAACGGCTGTTCTCAGAACTACGGCTTGCCCAAGGTCATCCAGCGGCTGCAAGTGGAGGAGTGGGGAATCAAACCCGGTTCTCCCAGATTAGAGAAGAAGAAGAGGAGGAGGAGGAGGAGATTGGATTTGTACCCCGCCCTTCACTACCCGAAGGCTTCTCAGAGCGGCTTACAAACTCCTCTCCCTTCCCCTCCCCACAACAGACACCCTATGAGGTGGGTGGGGCTGAGAGAGCTCTGACAGAAACTGCTCTTTTTCAAGAACGGCTCTTATCAGAACTACGGCTGGCCCAAGGTCATCCAGCCAGGTGCAAGCGGAGGAGTGGGGAATCAGACCCAGCTCTCCCAGATTAGAGTCCGCACACTAAACCACTGCGCCAAACTGGCTCTCAGAGCCAAAACTCCCTTCATCAGATACAAACAGGAGTGGCGATTTCTGCGTCGTTACATCCCAGTCAGGAGGAGGCCGGGGCATTGCAAGGAAGAAGAACTAGAAGAGAAGAAGAAGAGATTGGATTGATACCCCGCCCTTCACTACCCGAAGGAGTCTCAGAGCGGCTGACAAACTCCTTCTCCTCCCCCTCCCCACAACAGACACCCTGTGAGGGAGGCGGGGCTGAGAGAGCTCTGACAGAAACGGCTCTTTTTCAAGGACTGCTGTGCCAGAACTATGGCTTGCCCAAAGAACTCTGGATACAGATTTACAGATAGATTAGAGCAGGGGAGAAATGCTATGAGGCAAAAGATTAGCACACCTGTAGTGAGATTATTTCAGAGGGTAACTGTTATGTATTGAGCCAAAGTCAGCCCTCTAGGCATACCTGGAACTGGTTGAACTTGTTACTCTAGAACAGGGGTGTCGAATGTATTTGTTACAAGGGCCGGATCTGACATAAATGAGACCTTGTCGGGCCGGGCCATGTGTGTCATAAAATGTAATGCCAGGTAGCAGAGATATAAACTTCATAAAGGACAGAAACACAAAGATTTTTTTTTAACTTAAAATAAAACCATGCTTCAAACATTAGCTCTGTAAGCTGCAAACCTACTCTTGATTGATTGACGTTCACCACAGAAATCTCATGCTCAGAGTTCTGAGTCTGGGACCCGGGTTAAAACATTTATTTATTTATTTACATTTATAACCCGCCCTCCCCGCGAACGGCTCAGGGCAGTGTACAGATGGGGCCAAGGCCCAATACATAAAACATTAAAACTGCATTTAAAAACATTCAATACAACTTAAGTGCTCGCCATAATATCTAACAAGGGAACAGATGACGTCATCAGGATAGTATCCTTAGTGGCCACAGCTCCACGCAGTGCCACCATTTTTGCACTCACGGTGAGTTGGTATTAATGGGCTAGGACAAATGGTAATAGTCGTAGACAGATGGTAACAGTCGTGGCGGCTCCTACTCAAACGCCTGGCAGAAGAGCTCCGTCTTACAGGCCCTGCGGAACTGTCCAAGGTCCCGCAGGGCCCGGATCTCCTCTGGGAGCTCATTCCACCAGATAGGAGCCACCACCGAAAAAGCCCTAGCCCTAGTCGCCACTAATCTGCCCTCCTTGGGACCTAGAACCACCAGGAGATGTTTAGTCCCGGACCGTAGTGCTCGTTGGGGAACATATGGGGGAGTGATTGAGAGAGTCTGGCGAAGCAAGCTATGATGCAGCAGCAGCAGCAGAACTGGAAGCAGGAGATGGCCAGTTCCACTGCGGGCCTGAGGGAAGCCCTCCGGGGGGGGGGCCTCATCCGGCCCCCCGGGCAACATGTTTGACACCCCTGATCTAGAACAATAGCTTACCAGGATCCTGGAATAGACCAGTAGATAAGTAGTGTAATGTAAATAGCCTATCCTTGGGAGGGTGTGTGTGTGTGTGTGTGGGTGTTTGCATGCTTTATAAGCAGGGCTCCAACCTTGCTGAAATCACTAAATAAACTAGAGCTGATCACTGCAATTACGACCAGAACCCAGTACTTAACACTAACCCTCTCAGTCTGCAGTAAAACAAGATTTGAGCCCAACAAGATTTTTGGGGTGTCAGCTTTTGGGAGTCAACACTCCCTTCGTCAGATATGAGTCAGAACGGAGATCCCTGTGTCCCTATATCTCAGTCAGAAGGCGGGCAAGCGTGTTGCCAAGAATGCAGTAAAGGTAAAGGTTTCCCTTGCTCGAAAGCCAGTCGAATCCGACTCTAGGGTTGCGGTGCTCATCTCCGTTTCAAAGCCGAAGAGCCGGCGCTGTCCGAAGACGTTTCCGTGGTCATGTGGCCGGCACGACTAAACACCAAGGCGCACGGAACGCTGTGACCTTCCCACCGAAGGGGTACCTATTTATCTACTTGCAATTTCTTGCTTTCGAACGGCTAGGTTGGCAGGAGCTGGAACTAGAGACGGGAGCTCACTCCATCATGCGGCACCCAGGTCTCGAACTGCTGAACTACCAACCTTCCACAGCCTGCAGTTCAGCATCTCAACCACTTGAGCCACTGCAGCCCCATCCTAACTGTACCTTGTGGCTCATATTTATTTATCCTTCGACTTGATATACCGTCCTAACCCCCGTAGGGGTCTCTGGGCGGTTTACAATTCTTGGGTGCTAATCACCGAAATCAACCCTAACTACGGCCACATTGGTACAAGGGGGGGGGGGAACTCCCTACCGGCACCCTGGTGGAGGCTTCAGTGTTTTTCCCGGCTCGGCTTCTTTTTTCGGCTGTAGAATGTCCCCAGCACTCAGGCAGACAGGCGGATGTATGGATCGCCAGCGACGTCGTCCTCGGCCCGATCATGTCCTTTCCGGCTCCGCGCACCTCCGGATGACGTCACTGCGCCTCCAGTCTCCGTCGACGGCAGCCGCCTTGTTCTTTCACCGCTGGCCACCAGGGATCAGTCTGGCTCTGCTGCTGCCGCTTGCGTTGCGCCGCCTCCTCCAATCGTCTGCCGCCGCCGCTCACTGTAGCCGCCGTTCTTTTTGCCGTCGCCGCCGACATTGCTGCTTCTCCACACGCCTCCATAGGCGGAGGAGGGTGCCCCCCACCCTGCTAAGGGTGCGTACCCATTTATCTACTCGCCGATAGATAGTTACTTGGCTTTCGAACCGCTGGGTGGGCGGGACCTCTGCTATCAGTGTAGATAAAAATGTGTAGTGTATAAAAATGTGTAGATCGGTCTAGGTTTCTGATGCACTTATTCTGTGTGATTCTGAAGGGGACAGTGCCGAGGGTGAGGATAACCGGGCATCGGTGACATTCACATCCCCGTCTTAAAGTTCTGCCGCTCCTCACCGCGGGGACTTGTTAGTGATGTCACCAAGAGCTCCTTTTCGGAGCCTGTCCTTCAACAACCTGCGTTACATCTGTTTCTGCATGATAATGTCATTGCTGAGCCCCAGGAATCTTGTTTACCACCCTGCGGAGGCCTTCTGTTTTCAGCTTCCCCCCCACCCCCCACCGTTGCCAAATGGCACCGCTCCCTGTGAAGCTGTCTCGAGGGGGGTGGCCACACCATTTCTCAAAGCCGGTATATTTTTAAATGCTTTCATTAAAAAAAAAAAATCACAAGGAAAAGGATGCTTGGCTAAATAGGCTTCCGCGCCCTGACAAAACCCTCATGGCCCTTAACGAAAGCCGTTGATTGTCTGTGCTGGAAACGCGGATACCCCTGTGCGTTTGGATGTGCCTTGCATTGGAAGAGGAAAGGTTAAGGCGCTTGGGGCTCTTTTGCTTGGAGAAACGAGGACTGAGGGATGACATGATTGAGGTTTATAAGATTACAAGAAGCGGCGCACGGTGATGCTGGGGGGGGGGGGGAGGGAGAGCTCCACGCAGAGGAGGAAGCTGCCACAGGTAAGCCTTCTCCCCTTCCCCTGCCTGGCCCTGATGGCGAGGGCTGTGCAGCTCTGAGCTGCTGGAACCGCCAAACCTCCCCCGCCCCTGCCTGGCCCCAGTGGTGAGGCCTGTGCAGCTCTGAGCCACTGGGCCCACCAAACCTCCCTCGCCCCCCATGGCAATGGCGGTGAGGCTTGAGCTCAGCCCGCCAAGCCTTCTCCCCCCCCCCCCGCGCCCGCCGGGCCCGTCCCCACATGTGCAGGAAAATCTCTTTGCCCCCCAAATGCCCCTGATGTGCGGATTTAGATATCCGCACAGAGGAGGTGTCTTGGCTATTAGATATATAGATGCATGGGATAGAGCAGGTAGAGAAAGAGGTACTTTTCCCCCTTTCTCACAATACAAGAACTCGTAGGCACTCAATGAAATTGCTGAGCGGTCGGGTTAGAATGGATAAAAGGACGTCCTTCTTCACCCAAAGAGTGATTAACACTTGGAATTCACTGCCACAGGAAGTGGTGGGTGCTACAAGCATGGACGGCTTCAAAAGGGAATTAGATAAGCATATGGAGCAGAGGTCCATCAGTGGCTATTAGCCACAAGGTATAGATAGGGACTCTGGGGCAAGTGATGCTCTGTCTTCTTGGTGCTTGGGGGGGTCAACAGTGGGAGGGCTTCTAGTGTCCTGGCCCCACTGGTGGACCTCCTGATGGCACTGGTATTTCTGGCCACTGTGTGATACAGAGTGTTGGACTGGATGGGCCTTTGGCCTGATCCAACATTGGCGTCTCTTATGTTCTTATGTTCTAAGAGACGGGGTGGTGGTGGAGTGGCCTTCTGTCCATGCTGGGATCGGCTGCACATAGCAGTGAGCATTGTTCACGCACGCCAGATCCCCCCCCGCGCGCACGCACACCCATGGCTCCTGATCCAGGATGCGCGTGCGTGGGTCTTCTTGTCCGGATCAGGGCAAACTGACAGACACGTTGAAGGGGACGATGTTGTGTGCTAAATTATTCAGTACGTGTGCATAGCCCTGCAGTGTTTAATTAAAGTTCAGGGCCGGGGAACGGCAGATGCAGGAAATGCTTCTCTGATCTCGTTGGAAGTCTAGGAAAGACACCTGGGTTTTGGCCACTGTGTGACACAGAGTGTTGGACCGGATGGGCCATTGGCCTGATCCAACGTGGCTTCTCTTATGTTCTTACATGGAGTAGAGGCCTAACCAGAGAGACAGTCACATGACCCATTCCGGCCTATCAGCAGAAGGTGGCATTCTCAGCTGGTCTGCTTCCAGTTCCCTCTGTCTCCCAGGATTGGGTGGCACCGAGGCTCCATCCTTGCTAAAGATCTCTCAGGACATGGGATCTGGCCCTCCAGATAGCCTAGAGCAGGGGTCTCCAACACGGTGCCCGTGGGCACGCGTATGTTCCTTAGGTCTAATGTTTTACCCTTCTATTGGATATGTATAACAATCAGTTCTGAATGAAATATGTTCTTTGAGTCTGATATTTAGACTATTTCTTTTAACCTCTTTTATGTTTTATTTATGTTTATACCCTAATAAACGTTTGTATTTTTTGATATTAATTTACCTGTAGCTTGACCCTCTTAGATCTTTTGGGTTGATTCCCCCCCCCCTTTTTTTCTTTGCCTCTCCTATCTGAACCTGCCTGAACAGTAACATCAACATCCGAGAAGAGTAGCTATGTGAGACAGGGCCTTTTTTGTGGGGGCCCCGCTTCATTACTCTGCAGCTGCCACACTCGATGCTAAGCTGTAGGTGTCAGGAAAAAAAACCTTTTAATCTCCTGTGGTTTTTAGTTGTTAGTTCTTATGGGCACGGTCCTCGTGTTTCTTTCTTATGGGCATGGTCCTCGTGTTTCTTTTTAAGTGCTCGGTGACATTTCAGCTCCACAGGCTTTGCTTGCTGCGTCACTTTCCTGCTGCCCACCGCTCCCACGTTTTAATAGGCGTCCTTGAACTGCCAATTTTATTTCTACTAATTTTTTTTTTTACAAAATTGCACTGGTTAAAGTGTTTTTTAGATTAATGTTTGCGGTTTCCTGTTTTAACCATTTCAAATTGTTTCGCCCTTTACGTTGAGAACCCCAGGCATGAAGACATGTGCACGTAGAATTGTAGAATCAGGGAGTTGGAAGTGAGCTCCAGGGTCATCTAATCCAACCCCCTGCACAATGCAGGAAATGCACAGCTACCCCCCCCCCCGCCCCCACACCTCCCTCACAGAGGAGGGAGAGCTTGTACCTGAATTAAACTTGGTCTTAAAGGTGCCACTGGACTGTTTTGGATTGCTAGCTATTGGGGGGAGGGAACGCGCAGATCTGCCCTCGCAGAGGAGGGAGAGCTTGTACCTGAATAAAACTTGGCCTTAAAGGTGCCACTGGACGGTTTTGGATTGCTAGCTATTGGGGGGAGGGAACGCGCAGATCTGCCCTCGCAGAGGAGGGAGAGCTTGTACCTGAATAAAACTTGGGGCTAAAGGTGCCACTGGACTGTTTTGGACTGGGGGGCTTTGCAACTTACCTGGCTGCTTCTTGCTCTGATTGAGGGCTGCTGGGAGCAGGGGGTGGGGCTTGTTGCATGTGCCCACCCCCTGGGCTCTTTACCGCCGGAGCTCCGCTCCTGCAGGAAATGACCCCTGAGCATTTCCCTGGGCATGTAAGGAAGGGCCACGAGAACTAAGCACTGAGGCAACCCTTCCTGCCCGCCCTCTCAGGATCTGCCTGAGTTCACAGAATCCGCATGGCTGTCAGATGGCCATCGAGCCTTTGTTTGAAAACCTCCAAAGAAGGAGAGCCCACTATCTCCCGAGGAAGCCTCAGTTAAAAAACCAATAATGCCCCTGAACATGAGCAGAAGGTTAATTCATCACCTTGGGGACCCTGAGTTAGGGGGAAAGGTTGCACCGAAAGGTTTAAATAAAATTTAAAAATCAATAAATGCGTCTCTCTTAATAACACATATAATATGGACACATGGAGCTGCCTGATACTTAGTCAGACCCTGGATCCATCTAGGTCAGTATTGTCTACTCTGGCTGGCAGCAGCTCTCTACGGTCTCTGACAGAGAACAGTTTTTCACATCACCTCCTGCCTGGTCCTTTTAACTGGAGAGGCCAGGAATCGATGTCAGGACCTTCTGCATGACAAGCAGATGCTCTGCCACTGAGCCTCTGAGGTATTTCACCTCATAGACTCATAGAGTTGGAAGGGGGACCTCCAGGGTCATCTCGTCCGACCCCCTGCACAAGGCAGGAAATTCACAAATACCTCCGCCCCCCCACACCCACACTGACCCCTGTTCCATGCCCAGAAGATCACAAAAAACATCCAGGATCCCCGGCCAAACCGGCCTGGAGAAAAATTGCTTCCTGACCTCAATGTGGCGATCGGCATTTCCCTGGGCGTGTAACAAAGGGCCGCGAGAACTGAGCACTGAGGCAACCCTTCCTGCCCTCCCTTCTCGTGATCTGCCTAAGTTGACAGAATTTGCATTGTTGTCAGGTGGCCATCTAGCCTCTGTCTGAAAAACCTCCAAAGAAGAAGAACCCACCCAGGGGTCATTTCCTGCAGGAGCTCTGGCAGTAAAGAGCCCAGGGGGGCGAGCACATGCAACAAGCCCCACCCCCTGCTCCCAGAAGCCCCCAGTCAGAGCAAGAAGCAGCCAGGTAAGCTGCAGAGCCAACAGGTCCAAAACAGTCTAGTGGCACCTTTAAGACCAAGTTTTATTCGGGTACAAGCTCTCCCTCCTCTGTGAGGACAGATCTGCACGTCATCCCCCCCCCCATAGCTAGCTGCAATCCAAAACAGTCCAGTGGCACCTTTAAGACCAAGTTTAATTCAGGTACAAGCTCTCCCTCCTCTGTGAGGGCAGATCTGCAAGTTCCCTCCCCCCAATAGCTAGCAATCCAAAACAGTCCAATGGCACCTTTAAGACCAAGTTTTATTCAGGTACAAGCTCTCCCTCCTCTGCAAGGGCAAATCTGCACGTTCCCCCCCTGAATAGCTAGGAATCCAAAACAGTCCAGTGACACCTTTAAGACCAAGTTTTATTTTGGTAGAAGCTCTCCCTCCTTTGCGAGGGCAGATCTGCACATCCCCCCCAATAGCTAGCAATTCAAAACAGTCCAGTGGCACCTTTAAGACCAAGCTTTATTTTGGTAGAAGCTCTCCCTCCTCTGCGAGGACAGATCTGCACGCCCGCCCCCCTCCAATATCTAGGAATCCAAAACAGTCTAGTGGAGCCTGAGCGGTGGGTGTTGCCTTCTGACACACTTCCGGTGATGTCAGGGGTTGTGGCATATGCAACGCTGGACGTTTTCAAGCGGAGGCTGGACGGCCATCTCTCGGGTATGTCACAGGGCTCTCTTTCGGCTCTGCTCCTGCAGAGTGCAGGGCGTTGGACTAGATGACCTGCAAGGTCCCTTCCAGCTCTAACGTTCTATGATTCTATGAAATAAGTTACACTAATGAGTTATGCTAATGAGCTCCTGCACCTCTTTTCCTACGGAATGACCCCTGAGCCCACTACCTCCTGAGGAAGCCTGTTCCACCTACTACCTGGTCCTTTTTAACTGGAAATGCCAGGGGGTTTCGCCTGAGACCTCCTGCGTGCCATGCCATTCATGCACCTCTATGATCCCCCCCCCCCGTGGCCTCAAGGTTTTCCATTTCATTCTTTTTAAAAGCCCGCGTCCACGTGACCGCTGTCGCTTCCCTGGGCCGCCCAGTCCTTCTCTACGGGCCCGGCGTAGCTGACTTGTACACCATTATTCAGGGGCCTCTGTCCACTTTCCGGGCTATTCTTCCTTCCACGCTCACCCGCGTCCCCAAGTCCCCATCCCAGTTGGGATCTAAAGAAAGAAAAATAAGGTTTTTAAGGCTAGAAAGGAAACAGAGAGAGAGAGAGAGAGGCCCCCCCGCCGGCGATCGTAGCGCAGGCTTTGTACCGACAGCGGCCCCGTGCTCTGCCAGCTGTGTGCACATCTGCTTACTAGACAGGAGGGACTCAGCTGGAGGCAATTACGACTCTCCAGAGGCAAGCGGGCGAGCTGCTATTTATAAGCCGGGCGTATTCTTCCTCTTTCCCCTGAAGTGGCGGAGATGCGGCAGAAGGAAAGAGGCGGCGAAGGCAGGCTGTATTCCTCTGGAAACGGAATCCATGCGGGTCCCCTGCACTAGCCCACGGTTCCCCAACAGGTGCCCGTGGGCTCCAGGGCACCCACCCAATGCTTTTTAGAAAGTAGGTGGGGCTTTGCCCAGCAGGGTTTCTGATAGGCTGCGGAGATCAGAAAGGCATCCTGTGAAACAGAACGTCAGCCTGGAATGTTGAAAAGTTACTTTTACGCTTATACAGGGCTATTTTGGGGCAGGAACGCACAGGAACGGAGTTCCGGCTGGCTCCCAAATTGGCCACGCCCAGCAGGAACTCATTAGCATAATAGGCCACACCCAACAGCAGAAACTCATTAGGATTGGCTACATTAGGGGTGTGTGGCCTAACATGCAAAGGAGTTCCTGCTACAAAAAAAGGCCCTGGGTTTTGACAACAAACAAGGTAAACAGAATAACAAGCAAAAGGTGGGTGTGGCTGGATGACCACACTTCTGGTAACATGTGGGTGCGGCCTAATGTGCTAATGAGCTGTGCTGTCAGGGGTGTGGCCCAATATGCTAATGAGTGTCTGCTGTTGGGTGTGCCCTATTATGCTAATGAGCTCCTGCTGGGCTTTTTCTACAAAAAGAGCCCTGCGCTTATATATCGAGTTGTCAGCCCCTAGGCGGGAGCTGGAGATCTCCTGGCATCACAACTGCTCTCCAGATGACAGAGATCACTTCCCCTGGGGAAAATGGCTGCCTCGGAGGGTGGATTCAAAGTAAATATACCCTGCTGAGATTCCCTCCCCTCTCCTAACCCTGTCCTCTCCAGGCTCCACCCCCAAATCTTCAGGTACCTCCCCATCTGGAGCTGGCAACCCTAGTTAGAATAATAGAATCATGGGACCATACAATCATAGAGTTGGAACGGATAGAGCAGGTAGAGCAGGTTGCATGGGATAGAGGAGGTGGAGAAAGAAGTCCTTTTCTCCCTTTCTCACAAGACAAGAACTCGTGGGCACTCCATGAAATTGCTGAGCGGTCAGGTTACAAGGGATCAAAGGAAGTCCTTCTTCACCCAAAGAGTGACGAACACATGGAATTCAGTGCCACAGGAGGTGGTGGCAGCTACAAGCATGGACAGCTTCAAGAGGGAACTGGATAAGCATATGGAGCAGAGGTCCATCAGTGGCTATGAGCCACAAGGTATAGATAGAAACTCTGGGGCAAGTGATGCTCTGTATTCTTGGTGCTTGTGTGTGTGTGTGTGGGGGGGCAACAGTGGGAGGGCTTCTAGTGTCCTGGCCCCACTGCTGGACCTCCTGATGGCACCTGGTATTTTTGGCCACTGTGTGACACAGAGTGTTGGACTGGATGGGTCATTGGCCCGATCCAACATTGGCTTCTCTTATGTTCTTATAAGAAAGAATTGAATAAAGATCTGGAGCAGAGGTCCATCAGTGACTATTAGCCACAAGGTATAGATAGGAACTCTCAGTCTGGGGCAAGGGATGCTCTGTCTTCTTGGTGCTTGTGGGGGGGGGGTGAACAGTGGGAGGGCTTCTAGTGTCCTGGCCCCACTGCTGGACCTCCTGATGGCACCTGGTATTTTTGGCCACTGTGTGACACAGAGTGTTGGACTGGATGGGCCATTGGCCTGATCCGACATTGGCTTCTCTTATGTTCTTATGTTCTTAAGGGACATCCTGGGTCCTGTAGTACAACCTCCTGTAGAATGCAGGAAATTCACAAATATCTCTCCCCCACCCTCAAAGTTTATATATATGTGTATGTATGTGTATGTATGTGTGTGTGTGTATATATACACACACACACACACACACACACACAAACATAAACTTCGAGGGTGGGGGAGAGGTATTTGTCAATTTCCTGCATTGTGCAGGATAGATAGATAGATAGATAGATAGATAGATAGATAGATAGATAGATAGATAGATAGATGATAGATTAGATAGATGATAGATAGATAGATAGATGATAGATTAGATAGATGATAGATAGATAGATGATAGATGATAGATAGATGATAGATAGATGATAAATAGATAGATGATAGATAGATAGATAGATAGATTAGATTAGATAGATGATAGATAGATATAGATCTATCTATCTATCTATCTATAGATAGATATAGATATAGATATAGATATATAAAACCTCAATCCCTGACATTTTGTGTTCGGCTTTGCCTCCTGCAGCGGGATTTTTGTGACTGGCTCCCCCTACGGCAGCAGGCGTGTTGTGGTTGTGCCCACTGCCCTGTGCCAGAATTCCAAAGGTGCCAAAAGGCTTTAAAAGGCCGAGGACACCTGGCCGAGCCCGTTCCTCCGCCGCTTCTCCTTGGAGCGTCTGACACACTTTTGTCTTGGCACCTGCCTACAGCCTTGAATCGCCCGCTCTGGGTGGGGAAACACCTGGAGAATTTGGGGCGGAGCCTGGAGAGGGCGGGGCTTGGAGAGGGGAGGGGACAATGCCCTAGAGTCCCCTCTCCCCAAAGCCGCCGCTTTCTCCAGGGGGAACTGATCTTGGTCATCTGGAGATGAAATGTCACTGCGGGGGATCTCCAGGCCCCACCTGGAGGTTGGGAACCCTATGGCACCCCAACGTGTGTGTGTCTTCCGGGAACAATGAATGCGTTCCATCAGAGGGGACAGTCGAGCAAGTTAAAAAAGACCTTGTTTCATAGTGAGAAGTCACTGCTGTCCTCCCGTTAACCGAGATCGCTGCACTCTTGAATTGTAGTAAAGGTAAAGGTAAAGGTTTCCCTTGCTCGAAAGCCAGTCGAGTCCGACTCTAGGGTTGCAGTGCTCATCTCCGTTTCAAAGCCGAAGAGCCAGCGCTGTCCGAAGACATTTCCGTGGTCATGTGGCCAGCATGACTAAACACCGAGGCACACGGAACGCTGTTCCCTTCCCACCGAAGAGGTACCTATTTATCTACTTGCAATTCCTTGCTTTCCAACTGCTAGGTTGGCCTGTAGTAGAACTGTAGTAGACCCCGATAAAGGGCTAGTCCACCCGTAAAAGACGAGAGGGAAAGAACGAGCTTGCTCAGATCCCCGAATACCAGAAAGGCTGTTCCCCACCCCCTCCTCTTTGGCCAAGAGGAAGTGGGGTTTTTTTAAAATTGCAATCCTCCCTCTCCGCACAGGCTGTGTATCCTGACCTTTGGCCTGTCCCTTAATGCTTTCGCAAAGAGTTTTGTTTTCGCAAAGAGAGAGAAGGGCCGGCCGGTCGTCCGTTAACTTCTCCGCCAGAGAGCCGCTGAAATATGTTGTTGTAATTAGAGGGCAGTAGAGAAAAAGATAAAACAAGGGTCACATGCACATCGGGTGGCCAGTCTCGAAGCACCTTTGGTTCGGGCCAAATTTACCTTTTTTCCTCCACAGCGTTTGGCGCTGGAAGAATTCTTCTGCCACTTCGAAGCAGAGGGTGCCGATTGGTCGCACTGCTGTGAGGTCACCAAGAAACCTTCCTTCTTTGTATCCCTAGAGGGTTTCCTGGGGAACAATAAAGATGAGTTGGTTCCGGCAAGGCTTTGGCTAAGCACCCAATGATGAATTCCAATGGCTGCTCTCAGTGCTTTGTGATAAATCTCACTTGCTCCGAGTGTGTGTTTGTTGTTAGATTTTTTCGGGGTGGGGGGCTGGTTTTGATATTTTATATATAGGATTTGTCTTGTGGTCAGATGCGTGGCGGAGAAACAAGGACGGATTCTGTCCCTGGAGGTTCATCAGGGTGGCCTCAATTGGAAGCAAGAATGGCTCATCCTCCCTGGTTTTCTCCACCCTGAACAACTTTGTATCATCTGCAAATTTAGCCACTTCACTGCTTACTCCCAACTCCAAATCATTAATGAACAAGTTAAAAAGCAGTGGACCAAGTACTGATCCCTGCTGTACCCTACTGCTTACCACCCTCCACTGAGAAAATTGCCCATTCATACTCACTCTCTGTTTTCTATTAATTAGCCAGTTTTTGATCCACAAAAGGACTTGTCCCTTTATCCCATGATTTTTGAGCTTACTTAAGAGCCTTTGATGAGGAACTTTATCAAAAGCTTTCTGGAAGTCAAGGTAAACAATATCTATTGGGTCCCCCTTGTCCACATGTTTGTTCACTCCCTCAAAGAACACTAACAGGTTAGGGAGACAAGATCTTCCCTTACAGAACCCATGCTGAGTCTGCCTCAATAGGTTTTGTTTATCTATGTGCCTACTAATTCTTTCCTTAATAATGGTTTCCACCAATTTACCCGGTATTGATGTCAGACTAACTGGCCTGTAATTTCCCGGATCCAGGTAGTAGATGACGTGAAAGACCTCTAGCTGAGGCCTTGGAGAACCACTGCCAATCTGACTGGTCAACATTAGCTGTTGTAGATTTTCCGGGTCGTGTGGCCGTGGTCTTGGCATTGTAGGGCCTGACGTTTCACCAGCAGCTGTGACTGGCATCCTCAGAGGTGTAACACAGAAAGAGGGAGTACTGTCTGTGTCAAGGTGAGAAGAAGAATGGTAGGCAGGTAATGTATATCTACTCCGGAAGGTGGGGTAGGACTGAGTCACTATCTTGTCGGAGTTCCCTAGGTTGTGAGACATGCTAATAGAGGAGCTTTCCTGAGGAGGTTCTTTTGCATAGGGATGGTTTCCTGAGGAGGTTTCCTGTTTCCTGAGGAGGTTCTTTTGCATGCGGATTGTCTGTTGAAATTCTAATCTTATCTGTAGTGCTGTTGTCAGAAGTAGAGCCTTTTGTGTTTTCCAGGACAGGAAACCATGCCCTGTTTATTCTTAAACTCTCTTCTTTCCTGTTGAAATTGTGTTTATGTGTGAGTCGGATGCTAAAAAACTGTGAGCTAGCTCACACTAACTCAGCTTAGAGGAAACACTGGTTATCCAGTATAATGCAGCTCTGTGTGTTCAGATGCAGGATCAGATGGAATTCTGACGCAATGGAGGCTCTTATGGTTGTCTATTTAGACCAGGGGTGTCAAACCCATGGCCCGGGGGGCCGGATGAGGCCCCCGGAGGGCTTCTATCAGGCCCGCAGTGGAACTGGGTGCCTTCTGCTTCTTCTTCCAGTTCTGCTGCTGCTGTGTCATCGTAGGTTTTGCCACTTACAGCACACTCAGGATTGCAACAGCACAGACCTTTTGGTGCAATAACTCAGAGCAAGAGGTGTCAGTTATTAGACACTGTTAAATCAACAGAATATTGCAAGAGTGCTAATGTTTTAAGCATGTTTTTATTTTAAGTAAAAAAACCCACCTTTGTGTTTGTGTCCTTTATGGAGTTTATATCTCCGCTGCCTGGCATTACCTTTTATGACACATATGGCCCAGCCCAACAAGGTCTCGTTTATGTCAGATCTGGCCCTCGTAACAAATGAGTTCGACACCCCTGATTTAGACTCTTTGTTTTCTGCTTGGTGGCAGGGGATGAGCTTTCGTCACCGCTCACTTCTTCAGATACAGCTAGAATGAGAGTCCACCTGTCCTTATATCTTGGAGAGTGAGTCCCTCTCTCTTTTTTATCTCGCAGATTTTAGATTCCGAATGACATTAGCAGGCAAATGACAATACCAGGTAAATGACAATAGCAGGCATGTATGGATTAGGTGTGATATACAGAAGCGTCACAGGCACAGAGAAATCAGCACTGGTAATGAGACAGGAAACCGAGATCTCGATTCAGTCCAGGAGGATGCGTTGTCTTATTGGTTGCAGTTCAGCAGTCTTGCTTTCTAATCACCTTTTGAAATTCCTTTGTAAGAGAACTACTGCTCTTAGATCAGCAAGTGAATGTCCTGGAGAGAGAGAGAGAGCGATTGGATTTATACCCCGCCCTTCACTTGGAGTCTCAGAGCGGCTTACAAACTCCTTTCCCTCCCCCTCCCCACAACAGACACCCTGTGAGGTGGGTGGGGGCTGAGAGAACTCTGACACAAACGGCTCTTTCAGGAACAGCTGTGCCAGAGCTTGTGACTGACCCAAGGTCACATCAGCAGGTGCAAGTGGAGGAGTGGGGAATCAAACCTGGTTCTCCCAGATTACAGCCCGCACACTTAACCACCACACCAAACTGGCTCTCAAAAGAATTTGGATTTATACCCCGCCCTTCACTCAGAGAGACTCAGAGAGGCTTACAGTCTCCTTTCCCTTCCCCTCCCCACAACAGGCACCCTGTGAGGCAGGTGGGGCTGAGAGAGCTCTTTCGAGGACTGCCCTGGAGAGAACGGCTCTGAGAGAACTTGTGACTGACCCAAGGTCACACCAACAGCTGCATGTGGAGGAGGAGTGGGGAATCAAACCCGGTTCTCCCAGATTACAGCCCGCACACTTAACCACGACACCAAACTGGCTCTCTGGAAGGAATGTCCCACTGTTTTTTGAATGTTGTGGTTTCTGATGTCAGACTTATGTCCATTAATTTTTTGTTGAAGAGACTGGCCCATTTGTCCAATGTAGCGGGTGGAAGGGCATTGTTGACGTGTGATGGCATATATCACATTAGAGGATGAGCAGGAGTAAGTAGTAACCTGAGATGGTCTGGCTGATGTTGCTGGGTCGACTGATGGTGTTGCGACAAGGATCTATATATGAGAGCAAAGTTGGCATCTTGGTTTCTTGCAGGCCTGGGTACCAGAGCCCAGGGCTATTTTTGGGCAGGAAAACACAGGAACGGAGTTCTGGCTGGCTCCCGAGTTGGCCACGCCCAGCAGGGACTCATTAGCATAACAGGCCACACCCAACAGCAGGAACTCATTAGGATTGGCTACATTAAGGGGTGTGTGGCCTAACATGCAAAGGAGTTCCTGCTACAAAAAAAGGCCCTGGGTTTTGACAACAAACAAGGTAAACAGAATAAGAAGCAAAAGGTGGGTGTGGCTGGATGAGCACACTTCTGGCAACACGGGGGTGCGGCCTAATATGCCAATGAGTTGCGCTGTCAGGAACGGAGTTCCGGCTGGCTCCCGAGTTGGCCACGCCCAGCAGGAACTCATTAGCATAATAGGCCACACCCAACAGCAGGAACTCATTAGGATTGGCTACATTAAGGGGTGTGTGGCCTAACATGCAAAGGAGTTCCTGCTACAAAAAAGCCCTGGATTTTGACAACAAACAAGGTAAACAGAATAAGAAGCAAAAGGTGGGTGTGGCTGGATGAGCACACTTCTGGTAACATGGGGGTGCGGCCTAATGTGCAAATGAGCTATTCTGTCAGGGGTGTTGCCTAATATGCTAATGAGTTTCTGCTGCTGGGTGTGGCCTATTATCCTAACGAGTTCCTGCTGGACTTTTTCTACAAAAAGAGCCCTGCCAGAGACCATGTGACTGTCCAGTAGTTGTGGGTGAGAAGTTGTTTCAGTTTGGCAGGAAGGAGTTAATATTCTTCTCTCCTTTTCAGCACAATGGCTGCAGCTGAGTGATTTCTCATATTCCTGAAATTTCCTGCCTGCCATCCTTATAATCACTGCGATTAAACCCCCCACCGGGAGCTCCGTCCGCACAGAAAATTAGCTACGAAACACTGAAAATTCCCTGGGCTGGGCTATTGTTCCTGAGTGAGGAGAGGCAGATTGGGGTGGGGTGGGGTGGGGGAGATTCTGCAATTGTATTGCCGGAGGGGTTGGGGTGTGTGTGTTTTGCCTGCTGCAGTTGAGATGCGACCACCTCTGGGGTGGAACAAAACCACCGGTTTCTATTTGTCCGGCACTTGTTCTCTGACAGAAAGAGAGAAATCGGAACCTTGTACCCATCTGAGACGGGTTGCGGTGGCTCAAGTGGTTAAGACGATGAGCTGCAGACTGGAAGGCCGGTAGTTCGGCGGTTTGAGACCCGAGTGTGCCGCAGGACGGAGTGAGCTCCCGTCTCTGGTCCCAGCTCCTGCCAACCTAGCAGTTCGAAAGCAAGAAATTGCAAGTAGTTCAATAGGTACCACTTTAGTGTTGGTAGTTAATCTTCAGCACTCAGATCAGCAGGATCTAAATGACAGCTGCAATTTGTAGATAACAGGTTCCAATCGGTTCTGACTGGAACTGAAGCAAGTCCAGTCATTATCACTCAGCATGATTGGTTATGATGTGTATATATGTGGACATGTACTAGCATTCCGTGCGCCTTGGTGTTTAGTCATGCTGGCCACATGACCACGGAGACGTCTTCGGACAGCGCTGGCTCTTCGGCTTGGAAATGGAGATGAGCACCGCAACCCTAGAGTCGGACTCGACTGGCTTTCGAGCAAGGGAACCTTTACCTTTTACCTTTACTAGCTCGGTATTCCGTCTCTTATTCTCATGGTGTATGGCGGAGTGCTTTGTCGGTGGAGTGTACATAGTGTTAATAAACCTGTATATAGTATACCACTGGACTGTGTAAGTGTGGTGCTATATAGGACCTCCGTTGCAGTGAATGCTGGTGAGTGCTGGAGTGGCTGGAAAAGTCCTGGTGGCTGGTGTTGCTGAAAGAGTGCTTCAGATGCGCAGCGCAACATTTAGTGGGAAGGTAACAGTGTTCTGTGCACCTTGGCGTCTAGTCATGCCGGCCACATGACCATGGAGACGTCTTCGGACAGCGCTGGCTCTTTGGCTTGGAAACAGAGATGAGCAACCGCACCCCAGGAGTTGGATTCAACTGGCTTTCGAGCCAGAGAAACCTTTACCTTAAGAGGAAGCAACCCTGGATTGGGACTCTCCCAGTTGACCTTGTGAAGATTAGTGAAGGGCACATAAACACATGAAGCCACCTTCTACTGAATCAGGCCAGCAGACTTTCTGTTCCTTTGGAGATGCCGGGGATTGAACCTGGGACCTTGTGCATGCCAAGCAGAGGCTCTTCCACTGAGCCACAGCCTCTCTTTACAGCTCTCCAGGGTCTCAGGCTGAGGTCTTTCTCATCACCTCCTGCCTTGTCCTTTTAACTGGAGATGCTGGGGATTGAACCTGGGACCTTCTGCATGCCAAGCAGATGCTCTACCACTGAGGTATTTCACATCCCCCACTGCCTGCTCCACTGAGCCACAGCCCCTCTTTACAGCTCTCCAGGGTCTCAGGCAGAGGTCTTTCCCATCACCTCCTGCCTGGTCCTTTTAACTAGAGATGCCGGTGATTGAACCTGGGACCTTCTGCGTGCCAGGCAGAGGCTCTGCCACTGAGCCACAGCCCCTCTTTACAGCTCTCCAGGGTCTCAGACGGAGGTCTTCCCCATCACCTCCTTCCTTGTCCTTTGAACTGGAGATGCCGGGGATTGAACCTGGGACCTTCTGCGTGCCAGGCAGAGGCTCTGCCACTGAGCCACAGCCCCTCTTTACAGCTCTCCAGGGTCTCAGACGGAGGTCTTCCCCATCACCTCCTTCCTTGTCCTTTGAACTGGAGATGCCAGGGATTGAACCTAGGACCTTCTGCGTGCCAAGCAGAGGCTCTGCCACTGAGCCACGGCCCCTCTTTACAGCTCTCCAGGGTCTCAGGCAGAGGTCTTTCTCAGCACCTCATTCCTGGTCCTTTGAACTGGAGATGCCGGGGATTGAACCTGGGACCTTCTGCATGCCAAGCAGAGGATCTGCCACTGAGCCACAGCCCCTCTCCATGGCTCTCCAGGGTCTCAGGCAGAGGTCTTTCTCAGCACCTAATTCCTGGTCCTTTTAACTGGAGATGCCGGGGATTGAACCTGGGACCTTCTGCATGCCTAGCAGAGGCTCTGCCACTGAGTCACAGCCCCCCCCCCCCCCCCCGTCCCCTTCTCCCTTGCCCGTGCCTTTCCCTCCCCCCCCCCCCCCCCCGTGACTTCCTGTGGCTTCCGGAGGTCATTCTCCTCTGCTTGATTCACAGTTGACTAAAGAGCTCTCTCGGTAAGCATGCAAAGAAATGTTTTCGGACTCCTCTCCGGGCACATTGCAGATATTCGCTGCACTTCATCCTGTTGTCCTTTGAGAACCAGAGTTTGGTTTCACCTGCCTGCACCCATCTCACAGCTCCAGCTGTACTGGAGAAATCCAAGGAAATTCAGGGGGAGGCCATGGCACTGCGGCATATCTTCTGCTTTGAATGGTGGAGGTCCCCAGAACACACCTCAAAAAGGATATTATGATCGAGGTTTATAAGATTATGCACGGGATAGAGCAGGTTGAGAAAGAAGTCCTTTTCTCCCTTTCTCACAAGACAAGAACTCCTTGTGGGCACTCCATGAAATTGCTGAGCGGTCGGGTTAGAACGGATAAAAGGAAGTCCTTCTTCACCCAAGGAGTGATTCACACGTGGAATTCACTGCCACAGGAGGTGGTGGCGGCTACAAGCACGGGCGGCTTCAAGAAGGAATTAGATAAGCATATGAAGCAGAGGTCCATCTGTGGCTATGAGCCACAAGGTATGGATATGACATATGCCACACACCCCTGACATCACTGGAAGTGTGTCAGAAGGCAACACCCTCTGCTCAGGCTCCACTGGACTGTTTTGGATTGCTAGCTGGCCTGGCGGGCAGTGTTCCCTCTAAGCTGAGTTAGTGTGAACTAGCTCACAGTTTTTTAGCCTCCGGCTCAGAGATTCTTGTCTTGGCTTAGGAAGGATGGGGCTCCAGAGCCAACTAACTGATGCAGCAGCCAAATCACCTGCTCACAACTTTAATGCCAGTAGCTCACAGAGTAGATTTTTGCTCACAAGACCCCACAGCTTAGAGGGATCATTGACGGCCGGGCGCGAGAAAAGAAAACGCCCAGGGGCACCATGTTGGAGATCCCTGCTCTAACCACTACACCACTGGTGTTTTTCCTTCATAACTCCCGAGATGGCCTATTTGGGACTGCGTCGTCCATTCGTAGGGGGGCAGGTGATAAATTTGTTCCAGGCGTAGCTACGAAACTCTTGTCCCAAGGTTCTTTCCAATGCAGGGAAATGCGTTTTGGAGCTAGGATCCCCCCAACCCCCCCCCCCCCCCCGTCAGACTGACAAAAGGAGCATGGCTTACGTGAGCCTGGGCTCACTCCATCAAAGGCATTGTTTGCAAAACTACGGGCCGGATCCCACGGGAGTGGCGGGAGGGTCATTATCCCTCACAAGTGCGTCGATTGTCTTCTCTCGCATCTTGGCTTCGGGGGGTCTGCCCGGAAGCACCTGGCCGTCCGCCGTTGGAAACAGGATGCTGGGCTAGAGGGACGCCGGGTCTGATCCAGTGTGCTTGGCCTTCTCAGACTCAGCCCGAGGAGGCTGGCAGCTGGCTGGCCCTCAGTTAGATTTGGCCCCCGGGGGTAGGGTGAGAAATGACACATGGCCGGGCATCTGATTGGCAGGCAGAAGGTCCCGGGTTCAGTCCCTGGCATCACCAGTTAAAAAGAAGAGGCAGGAGGTGATGGGAAAGACCTCAACCTGAGACCCTGGAGAGCCATGGAGAGGGGCCGTGGCTCAGTGGGAGAGCCTCTGCTTGGCACGCAAAACTGGTTGGTCATGAAGGTTCTACTGGTCTTCAACCCACCTGTTGCACTACAGCTCCGCTGGGTCAGACCATTGAGAGTGCATCTAGTCCAGCCTCCCGTCTCACACAGTGGCCAGCCAATTCCTCTGGAGGGCCAGCAACAGGCAGAGAGGCCGAGGCCTTCCCCTGACAAGAACCTCAGAAGAGCCCTGCTGGGTCAGACCAGGGAGGGTCCATCTAGTCCAGCCTCCTGCCTCACACAGGGGCCAGCCAGTTCCTCTGGAGGGCCAGGAACAGGGCATAGAGGCCGAGGCCTTCCCCTGATAAAAAACCTCAGAAGAGCCCTGCTGGATCAGACCAGTGAGGGTCGCTCTAGTCCAGCCTCCTGTCTCACACAGGGGCCAACTTTTCTCCTTCTTCTTTTACCTCACAGGGTGTCTGTGGTGGGGAGGGGAAGGGAGAGGAGTTTGTAAGCCACTCTGAGACCCCTTTCGGTAGTGAAGGGCAGGGTATAAATCCAATCTCTTCTTCTTCTTTTACCTCACAGGGTGCCTGTTGTGGGGAGGGGGAGGGGAAGGAGTTTCTAAGCCACTCTGAGACCCCTTTCGGTAGTGAAGGGCAGGGTATAAATCCAATCTCTTCTTCTTCTTTTACCTCACAGGGTGCCTGTTGTGGGGAGGGGGAGGGGAAGGAGTTTCTAAGCCGCTCTGAGACTCCTTTGGGTAGTGAAGGGTGGGGGATAAACCCAATCCTTCTTCTTCTTTTACCTCACAGGGGTGTCTGTTGTGGGGAGGGGAAGAGAAAGGAGTTTGTAAGCCGCTCTGAGACTCCTTTGGGTAGTGAAGGGTGGGGGATAAACCCAATCCTTCTTCTTCTTTTACCTCACAGGGGTGTCTGTTGTGGGGAGGGGGAGGGGAAGGAGTTTGTAAGCCACTCTGAGACTCCTTTGGGTAGTGAAGGGTGGGGGATAAACCCAATCCTTCTTCTTCTTTTACCTCACAGGGTGCCTGTTGTGGGGAGGGGAAGGGGAAGGAGTTTGTAAGCTGCTCTGAGACTCCTTTGGGTAGTGAAGGGCGGGGGATAAATCCAATCTCTTCTTCTTCTTTTACCTCACAAGGGTGTCTGTTGTAGGGAGGGGAAGGGAAAGGAGTTTGTAAGCCGCTCTGAGACTCCTTCGGGTAGTGAAGGGTGAGGTATCAATCCAATTTCTTCTTCTTCTTCTCCAGCTAATGTAGCCTTTCTGGCACTGGGATTCAGAGGTTGACTGCCTTTGAACGTGGAGGTTCTCTAGACAGTGCGGCCGGGAGCCTCTGGGAGAACTATCCTTTACTTACGCCCTTTATGAATATTTTAGCTGGAGACACGTTGTGCGGAAAACACACTTCAAAAGGTTCTCAGGACCGGCCCATGGGAGAAAGAGAGGGACAACATGTGCTCTGGGATTATGAATACCGCTGGCTCCCCCCTCCCCCCCGTCAGCGACCATTTCAGGACTCAACCCTCTTCCCAACCTGGCTGAGCGAGGCAAACTTGTTTCCGTTCAGAGCTGCGGCGCAGCGTCACAGTTCCTTGCGCTCTTGCGCCAGCTTCCCAGCCATTGTTGCAAATCGAAATAAACAGCATCGGGGGCTCCTGCTGTGAAAATCCATCTCTTCCCCCCACCCCGCAGCCGGCCCGCCTCCCTTGATTCCCTCGCTGGCTTTTCAATACCGAATAATAAGCGCAGCCGGTCCGCGGAGTCTAACGGCCACCCTGAGCTGCGGAATGAATCTGTCGGGTATGTCTAGCCACCCCGGAACGAGGTGGGGTGAGGGGCTCTAATTATATAGCGCATTAGAGCCTAAATGGCAGACGGTGGCTTCTCACTGCATGGTCCCTATTGGGCTAAAAGCCAATGCACATAGATTCCTAGGATCACAGAGCTGGAAGGGGGCACAGAGGCCATCCAATCCAACCCCCTGCTCAACGCAGGGTCAGCCTAGAGCAGTGATGGTGAACCTTTCAGAGACCGAGTGCCCAAGCTGCGAGCCAAAACCCACTTATTGATCGCAAAGTGCCAACACGGCCATTGAACCTGAAGACTGAGGTTTTACTTTAGGAAAAAACAACTCATACATTCACTTAAGATGATCCGAACAAAGTAAGGAAAGCAATCCCAAAGGCTTTCGTTGACTTAAAATGATTTGGCAGAGGATTCGACACTTTAATCATGGTCTGGGCCTGGCTGGGGCGATGGCACGCGTGCCCACGAAGAGGGCTCTGAGTGCCACCTCTGGCACCCGTGCCATAGGTTCGCCACCACTGGCCTAGAGCATCCCTGACAGGTGTTGGTCCAGCCGCTGCTTGAAGGCTGCCAGTGAGGGGGAGCTCACCACCTCCCCGAGCAGCTGATTCCACTGTGGCACAACTCTGTGAAAAGGTTTCTCCTAAGAGCCCGCCGGTACCCTCCCGCCCTTAATTTAAACCCATTACTGCGAGTCCTCTCCTCTGCTGCCAACAGGAAGAAGAAGAGGAAGAAGAAGAAGAAGAAGAGATTGGATTTATACCCAAAGGTGTCTCAGAGCGGCTTACAAACTTCTTCCCCTTCCCCTCCCCACAACAGACACCCTGTGAGGCAGGTGGGGCTGAGAGAGCTCTTGACAGAAACTGCTCTTTTTCAAGGACAGCTCTTATCAGAGCTACGGCTTGCCCAAGGTCATCCAGCCAGGTGCAAGTGGAGGAGTGGGGGAATAAAACCCGGTTCTCCCAGATCAGAGTCCGCTGCTCTTAACCACTACAACAAACTGGCTCTACCCAAAGGTGTCTCAGAGAGGCTTACAAACTCCTTTCCCTTCCCCTCCCCACAACAGACACCTTGTGAGGTAGGTGGGGCTGAGAGAGCTCTTGACAGAAACGGGTCTCTTTCAAGAAGAGCCCTGAGAGAACTATGGCTGGCCCAAGGTCATCCAGCAGGTGCAAGTGGAGGAGTGGGGAATCAAACCCGGTTCTCCCAGATCAGAGTCCACGCACTTAACCACGACACCAAACAGCTCCCTGCCCTCCTCTAAGACTGTGGTCACACGGTCATTTTGATCGGGTTTCACTGCTGTTCCCTCTGGCATTTAAAATTGCTGATCAGAAGCCTGTCTCCCACACCAAAGCGGGCTTACTCACGTGATCCTTCCAGTTCCCTATCTAGTTTGCCAAAACCAGGAAAATCAAGTACTTTCCGGGTGTCTGCGCTTTGAGTCTGCAATTTTGCTTATCTGGAAAGCCATCTCTCGCAATGAATACGATTAGATCGTCTGAACGTCCTTCTTCTGGTAGGGTTTTTTTTTTGCGACTTTCACCATTGTGTGCATGTGTGCGCATGCGCACAGGTGCACATGTGCATATATGTGCATGCACAAAGATTTTTTTAAAAAAATTGTGCCGTGCCACCACTTGGGCAGCGCGGCTGTCTGGACAGTGCCTGGAGCCTTGTCGCGCAAAGGAAGCAGCTGGGCAAGGGATGTGTGATCATCTGAACCCACTTAAAAATATCCCTGATCAAAACTACAGCGGGAACGAATCGTGGTACGCTTGTCGTGTGTCCACAGCCTAAGTCGCAGCCCTCCAAAGACTGAGAGAGAGCAATTCTGTCCTGCCTCAGGTTCTTTATTATTTACTTTGCCTTCCTGAAAGGCCCACAGTGGCTTGTAATCAAATTAACAGTGTGGACTATTAAGGGAAGAAAACGTCCTTTTCCTAAACAAAAATGCACAACAGAATGAACACAACCGGCAGCAGATTATGGTCGGCATTCTTGGGTCAATGGGGGGGGGCAAGCGTAGGACCAGACGAGGTTGGGAAGGTGTTCGGTAAAGGAAGTTCCCCAGCCGGAGGGCTGTGATGCATGTTTTGTTTTAGCTGTGCCCCTGAGATCTTTTCAGATATGTCCCCTCCGGCGTGCAGAGTGTAAATTCTGCAGGCTTTGCCTCCCCGTGGAGCTGACAATTGATGGTACGCTTATGCTTCCTTTGTTGTAATGCCTCGGAGAAGGCCCCGCAGAATGGATTGGATTTCCCCCCCCCCCCAGTTCCTTTCAGTCAAACAGATGGAGTTTGAGGAAGCGTGACTGGAGCAGGGTCTTGCTCATCTAGATCTGATCTTCGGGTTATGGGTAAAAGCAGGGTCGTGAATTGAGCCTAGAAGCCAACAGGGAGTTAGCAGAGGAAGAGACCTTTGAAACAAGACTTTCAAAACGTTTCTGTCCCTTTTCCACGTAGCAAGGCCTGGATAAAGCTCCCATACTGTCATCAAGGGATGCTCCATGTCAGCGCAATGCAGTAATCTATCCGTGTGGCACCTGGTTTTTCTGGCCACTGTGTGACATAGTGTTCGACTGGATGGGCCATTGGCCTGGTCCAACATTGGCTTTTCTTAGGTTCTTATGTGATGGGGGATTTTTCCGTTTCAGTCTGCCACCCTCCCTGCCTTTCTTTCTCCCCCCTCCCTCTCAGGAAACCAGAGAAGCTCATTTCTCTGGCTTCCTTCCTCCAGCAAGCACCTTGCCCTTCCGATCATGTGGTGGATCTGCAGAGTAGATTTAGGGAAAGAGTCAAGGCATGCTTTTGCCCTCCACACATTGAAGAATATCAGAAGAGCCCTAGCTGGATCAGAGCAGTGGTCCATCTTGTCCAGCCACCTGTCTCACTTAATGGCCAACCAGTTCCTCCGGAGGACAAACAACAGGGCACAGAACCTGAGGCCTTCCCCCAATAAGAACCTCAGAAGAGCCCTGCTGGATCAGACCAGTGACGGTCCATCTAGTCCAGCCTCCCGCCTCACACAGGGGCCAATCAGTTCCCCTGGAGGGCCAACAACAGGGCAAAGAGGCCAAGGCCTTCCCCTGAGAAGAACCTCAGAAGAGCCCTGCTGGATCAGACCAGTGACGGTCCATCTAGTCCAGCCTCCCGCCTCACACAGGGGCCAATCAGTTCCCCTGGAGGGCCAACAACAGGGCAAAGAGGCCAAGGCCTTCCCCTGAGAAGAACCTCAGAAGAGCCCTGCTGTATCACAACCAGTGAGGGTCCATCTAGTCCAGCTTCCTGTCTCACAAAGTGGCCAGCCTGTTCCTCTGGAGGGCCAACAACAGGGCAGAGAGGCCGAGGCCTTCCCCTGATAAGAACCTCAGAAGAGCCCTGCTGTATCACAACCAGTGAGGGTCCATCTAGTCCAGCTTCCTGTCTCACAAAGTGGCCAGCCTGTTCCTCTGGAGGGCCAACAACAGGGCAGAGAGGCCGAGGCCTTCCCCTGATAAGAACCTCAGAAGAGCCCTGCTGTATCACAACCAGTGAGGGTCCATCTAGTCCAGCTTCCTGTCTCACAAAGTGGCCAGCCTGTTCCTCTGGAGGGCCAACAACAGGGCAGAGAGGCCGAGGCCTTCCCCTGATAAGAACCTCAGAAGAGCCCTGCTGTATCACAACCAGTGAGGGTCCATCTAGTCCAGCTTCCTGTCTCACAAAGTGGCCAACCAGTTCCTCTGCAGGTTCAACAACATGGCATAGAGTCCGAGTGCAGTGTTCTGTGGTGTAGATGGACCCTCACTGGTCTGATCCAGTAAGGCTCTTCCAATGTTCTTGTCAGGGGAAGGCCTCGGCCTCTCTGCCCTGTTGTTGGCCACTGTTGAGGCAGGATGCTGGACTAGATGGACTATAGGTCGGATGTCTTATGTTCTTGTATGAAGGAATTGCCAGCAGAGGCGATTTGTCGGTATGAAACTGATTTCGTGTTGACATCGAAGCCGGAACGTGACCGACAACCCTGGCAAGGATTTGGGCTGTCCTTTGAAGGCCAAAAATACCCCTTTGTCTCCAGGCCCCAGACCTGCCCCCCCCCGCCCTGCCGCAGAAAAGCATCTCCTCCCACAAATAGCATACCACGTACCAAGTCGGCACTTGCTCCCCCAAACAAAAAAGCCAACCTCTTCTGCGCGTTGAGCTCAACAGCTGCTTGTCATGCTCCGCATGCCAAAACAAGACTCATTCTCGATCCCTCTTCTTTGTTGCGTTAATCTCTCCTGCCTAAAATAAACACCCAGGGCAGATACCCTTACATCCGAGCATGGCATCGGCTGTATTCGGCAATCTGTTGGGGTTCGGTTAGCCATGCTTCACCCGTCCGCCTTCTTACCTCTCCTCTGTTCCTTCCAACTGGTTCTCATGCCTGCATGAAAATAACTCTGGGTGGGGGGTAAACACACACAGGGTGGTAAGATACTGGGGAGATGACCTTTAAACGCAGGAATACATAAAGCTGCTATATACTGAACCAGACCATCGGCCGGTCAAGGTCGGTATCGTCTACTCCAGTTGTCAGCAGCTCTCCAGGGTCTCAGGCTGAGATCTTTCCCATCACCTACTGCCTGGTACTTTTTAACTGGAGATGCCAGGGATTGAACCTGGGACCTTCTGTATTCCAAGCAGAGGCTCTGCCACTGAGCCACAGCCCCCCTCCATAGCTCCCTGGGTTCTCAGGCTGAGGTCTTTCCCATCACCTCCTGCCTGGTCCTTTTTAACTTGAGATGCCAGGGATTGAACCTGGGACCTTCTGCAGGCCAAGCAGATGCTCTACCACTGAGCCACTGAGGTCTTTCACATCCCCTACTGCCTGGTCCTTTTAGCTGGACATGCCGGGGACTGAACCTGGGACCTTCTACATGCCAAGCAGATGCTCTGCCACTGAGCCACTGTGGTCTTTGACATCCCCTACTGCCTGGTCTTTTCAACTGGAGATGCTGCTGGGGACTGAACCTGGGACCTCCTGCATGCCAAGCAGAACCTCTACCGCTGAGCCACTGAGGTCTTGCACACCACCTCCTGCCTAGTACTTTTTAACTGGAGATGCCAGGGATTGAACCTGGGACCTTCTGTATGCCAGGCAGAGGCTCTACCACTGAGCCACAAACCCTCCCTATAGTTCTCTAGGGTCTCAGGCTGAGGTCTTTCACATCACCTACCACCGGGTCCTTTTAACTGGAGATGCCAGGGATTGTACCTGGGACCTTCTGTATGCCAGGCAGAGGCTCTACCACTGAGCCACTGAGGTCTTTCACATCACCTACCACCGGGTCCTTTTAACTGGAGATGCCAGGGATTGTACCTGGGACCTTCTGTATGCCAGGCAGAGGCTCTACCACTGAGCCACAACCCCTCCCTATAGTTCTCTAGGGTCTCAGGCTGAGGTCTTTCACATCACCTACCACCGGGTCCTTTTAACTGGAGATGCCAGGGATTGTACCTGGGACCTTCTGTATGCCAGGCAGAGGCTCTACCACTGAGCCACAACCCCTCCCTATAGTTCTCTAGGGTCTCAGGCTGAGGTCTTTCACATCACCTACCACCGGGTCCTTTTAACTGGAGATGCCAGGGATTGAAATTGAGGGGGGCCTCCCGCACGCCCAGCTGAGGGTCTACCCCCCGCATGGCTGGCGCGCCTCGGCTCCGCAGCCCTGGGGCACAACTGCATCTTTCCCATCACCTACTGCCTGGTACTTTTTAACTGGAGATGCCAGGGATTGAACCTGGGACCTTCTGTATTCCAAGCAGAGGCTCTGCCACTGAGCCACAGCCCCCCTCCATAGCTCTCTGGGTTCTCAGGCTGAGGTCTTTCCCATCACCTCCTGCCTGGTCCTTTTTAACTTGAGATGCCAGGGATTGAACCTGGGACCTTCTGCAGGCCAAGCAGATGCTCTACCACTGAGCCACTGAGGTCTTTCACATCCCCTACTGCCTGGTCCTTTTAGCTGGACATGCCGGGGACTGAACCTGGGACCTTCTACATGCCAAGCAGATGCTCTGCCACTGAGCCACTGTGGTCTTTGACATCCCCTACTGCCTGGTCTTTTCAACTGGAGATGCTGCTGGGGACTGAACCTGGGACCTCCTGCATGCCAAGCAGAACCTCTACCGCTGAGCCACTGAGGTCTTGCACATCACCTCCTGCCTGGTCCTTTTTAACTGGAGATGCCGGGGACTGAACCTGGGACCTTCTGTATGCCAGGCAGAGGCTCTACCACTGAGCCACAACCCCTCCCTATAGTTCTCTAGGGTCTCAGGCTGAGGTCTTTCACGTCGCCTACCACCTGGTCCTTTTAACTGGAGATGCCAGGGATTGAAATTGAGACCTTCTTTGAGAGCCAGTTTGGTGTAGTGGTTAAGTGCGCCGACTCTAATCTGGGAGATCCAGGTTTGATTCCCCACTCCTCCACTTGCAGCTGCTGGATGACCTTGGGCAATCCATAGTTCTGACAATAGCTGTCTTTGAAAGGGCAGTTCTTGAAAGAGCTCTCTGAGCCCCACCTACCTCACGGGGTGTCTGTTGTGGGGAGGGGAAGGGAAAGGAGTTTGAAAGCCACTCTGAGACTCCAAGTGAAGGGTGGGGTGTAAATCCAATCTCCTCCTCCTTCTTCTTCTGCTTGCCAAACACATTCTCTGCCACTGCGCCATGGTCCCTGCTCATGAAGCCCTACAGAGCTTGTGTCTGCACTACCTGAATGTTGGCCTCCACCTGCGGAACCAGCCCAAGAGATTTTGTGACCCCCCAAAGTCTCCTGGGCCCACCTGCTCCGGGGTCGGCCGTGGGGGCTTTGTTGCGGCGAAGCGAAATGGCTGAGCTTTATATAGTGAGGCCAAGTCTTCTTGGCAGCTGTCTCGCCACATTGGCATCTTTTCCTCTGCCCCTGAGTGCGATCCCCTCACTAGGCAGGTCTTTCAGTATCCGCTAAAAGACTTTCTAAATCCAAAAAGGCCTGTTTGCAATTGATTTCCCGCCCTGGCTGTGCTTGGCTCCTGATTCTGTAGCTGGAGAGTTTTTAAATGTCTTTTCCCGTCTTTGAAATTGCTCTAAGACACCGCGAGTGTTTTTAATGGAAGCGTGGCGCATGAATGGACTGAACAAATGAATTCTTTTAGGGACTGAAGTTCCCCGCAAAGATTAACCTGCTAAATGAATCAGCTGAAGTTTTCTGTTGATTCACCGGTGGGGGACAGTTTTATTCAGTGAGGGCCAAGCGCGGTTGGCGGAGTTTCAGTTCAGGTGTAGCTCGGAGTCCACGGGCATTAGCACTGCTTCTTTCAGTTGCCAATTCTGAGCTGGAGAAATTCCTGGATATTTGGGGGTGGAGCCTAGGGTGTGGTTTGGGGAGGGGTCTCAGCAGCCATTTTCTCCAGGGGGATGAATGTCTGTAGTCCGGAGTGACGGTGTTTGAAGCCGGAAAATAGCAGAGTTGTTTGTTGTAGAATTTTTACAGTTTATTTACAGAGAGTGTATACATACACAGCTTGTAGCAAATCAGGATTTTGACCAACGCAGTGCTACGCATAACAGCCGTAACCATATAGGCAGTGCTTGACTAAGAACCAACTACAATATATACATGGACAGACCAATCACATCACAGTACTGTACAATTGCTGAGTCACTGTGACCAGGGGTCATTTCCTGCAGGAGCGCACAGGAGTGGAGCTCCGGCAGTAAAGAGCCCAGGGGGCGGGCACATGCAATAAGCCCCACCCCCTGCTCCCAGCAGCCCTCAGTCAGAGCAAGAAGCAGCCAGGTAAGTTGCCCAGCCCCCCGGTCCAAAACAGTCCAGTGGCACCTTTAAAGACCAAGTTTTATTCAGGCACAAGCTCTACCTCCTCTGCAACGACAGATCTGTGCGTTCCCCCCCCCCCAATAGCTAGCAATCCAAAACAGTCCAGTGGACCCTGAGCTGTTTTGGACCGGGGGGCGGGGGGGCTTTGCAACTTACCTGGCTGCTTCTTGCTCTGACTGAGGGCTGCTGGAAGTAGGGGGCGGTGCTTGTGGCATGTGCCTGCCCCCTGGGCTCCTTACTGCCGGAGCGCCACTCCTGTGCGCTCCCGCAGGAAATGACCCCTGGACCTACCACTATTAAAGCTGATCTCCAGGTTACAGAGATCAGTTCCCCTGATGAAAATGGCTGCTTTGGAGGGTGGACTCTCTGGCATTGCACCATGCTGAGGCCCCTCCCCTCCCCACACCTTGTCCTCCTCAGCCTCCACCCCCCAAATCTCCAGGAATTTTCCATCCCTGACCTGGCATCCCTACGTGCCACCATGGTCTGTGGGAACCAGCTTTGAATCCCCACTCCTGCAATGGAAGCTTGCTGGGTGACCTTGGCCCAATCAGGTTCTCACTGACAGAGCCTCTGCTGGGCATGCAGGAGGTCCCAGGTTCAGTCCCCGGAATCTCCAGTTAAATGGACAAGGCAGGAGGTGATGGGAAAGGCCTCTGCCTGAGACCCTGGAGAGCTGTAAAGAGGGGCTGTGGCTCAGTGGGAAGAGCCTCTGCTTGGCATGCAGGAGGTCCCAGGTTCAGTCCCCGGCATCTCCAGTTAAATGGACCAGGCAAGAGGTGATGGGAGAGACCTCCGCCTGAGACCCTGGAGAGCTGTGAAGAGGGGCTGTGGCTCAGTGGAAGAGCCTCTGCTTGGCATGCAGAAGGTCCCAGGTTCAGTCCCCGGCATCTCCAGTTAAAGGGACCAGGCAGGAGGTGATGGGAAAGACCTCCGCCTGAGACCCTGGAGAGCCATGGAGAGAGACTGTGGCTCAGTGGAAGAGCCTCTGCTTGGGATGCAGAAGGTCCCAGGTTCAGTCCCCGACATCTCCAGTTAAATGGACCAGCCAGGAGGTGGTGGGAAAGACCTCAGCCTGAGACCCCAGAGAGCGGCTACCAGTCTGAGTAGAAAATACTGACCTTGATGGACCGAGGGTCTGGTTCAGTAGAAGGCAGCTTCATGTGTGTTTAGGGAGGAGCTGTGGCTCAGTGGCAGAGCCTCTGCTTGGCATACAGAAGGTCCCAGGTTCAATCCCCGGCATCTCCAGTTAAATGGACCAGGCAGGAGGAGATTGGAAAGCCCTCTGCCTGAGACCTTGGAGAGCTGCCACCAGTCGGAGTAGACAAGACTGACCTGGGTGGACCAAGGTCCTAATTCAGTAGAAGGCAGCTTCGTATGTTCATGAGGGTCCTTGGAGTCTTGTGCCTGTAGAGGGCAGGGCCACCATCTTGGTTTTGATTCACGTGAAAGTGGCTGTTAGCCACATACACTCCCACACTTCCGGAGTCGGGAGTGATTCCGGCGGAGGTTTTGCGGAAGTAGAAGTTCCCTTTTGGCCTCTGCTTGTTGGACGCTTCCGTGTTTCCCATCCGTGCCCTTTTTACCCCCAGACACACACACCCCGGTCCCAGTTCCGCTTCTCCCACGTAGAAGCAGAAGCGGCAGTTCTTTATCCCTACGTCCTTTTGCTTTTTCTCTGTCCAATGTGTTCCCCAACAAAGGTACATCATTTCAGCACAATTTGGCCTCGCTAAATCACAATGGTGCCGCGTTATGTAGAAATGACATACCGTGGGCATAAATTGCACCGAGAAGTGCCGTGCCTATGAAACCCAGTGTTTGGGAAATAGAAATGAAATGCAACAGGGAATTTGTCTGTGCTTATACAGCTCTCCTTCCATCTAAGTATGTCAACCTCCAGGTGAGACCTTGTTGGATCCCCAAGCATCGAGAATAAATCCACGTTTTCAAGAAATGCAAAATTTATTTCAAAGCGTTGAAGACATACTCAAACACGTTCTTTGTTAGAACTGGGGATACACAGTTAGACCAAGCATAATAAAGGAACTTCAAACAGATACAGATCCAATGAATAACTTTCCCGCTGGCGGGCTAATGAAACGGTTGCGCGCCCAGTCCATGGGAACCAGGCAGAGTCTCAGACAAAACACAGGTGCAATACTCATGGGAAAAGCAATAGGCAAGCATTACAGCATCTTCTCCCCCACACAACCTCCAGCTGTTATCTTTTGCATTCCAACGCAGGGGCAGGATGATAGAAACTAAGCCGGGTGCAACAGGGAAAGGATATGTACACAGAGGTCACAGAAAACAGAATGGCAGCTTGCTGACATACTGCCCCCCTTAAAATACACTTACAACACCCCTCCCGGGCTGGGCGGGAGACCTCCCGGGCTGGGCGGGAGACCTCCCGGTTTGTCCGGGAACTTTCTGTGGAAACTACGGATCAGGTAAGGGGCCCGAATATCCCCTTCTTCCACCCATTCGCGGTGCTGGGGACCGAAATCAACCCATTCGATAAGGTACCAGAGTTTACCACGTTTCACTTTGCAATCAAGGATATCAGCGATCTCGAAATGTTCATCCCCTTCCAAAATGATAGGTGGAGGAGGAGTAACTGCTGGTCTCCAGGGAGACGGGCCAGGATCCTTCTTCAACAGGCTCATGTGAAAAACAGAATGCAGAGCACGTAAATTCTTAGGCAAAACAACATCAACCGCCACATTATTTATGACTTTACGCACTTTGAATGGACCTATGAACTTCCACCCCAATTTCCTGCTAGGCCGCAGCATCTTAATGTTCTTGGTCGAGACATACACAAGATCCCCAGGTTTCAGATCAAACCCCACCACCCTACCCTTGTCTGCCTGGGTCTTGTAAGCAGCCTTGGCTGCGTCAAGCGTTTGGCATAGCAGAGGCCATGCATTTTGCAAGGACATACACCATGTATCAGCATCCCCCACAGGACGTTGGCCCATCCCCTCCAGGAAAGGGAGGGGGGGCTGTCGTAACCAGAGACAGCTTTATAAGGAGACATGCCCGTGGAGCTATGGACAGTATTGTTATAACAATATTCAGCAAGAGGCAACAATTCACACCAATCATTCTGTTGATAATTAGTAAAACAACGAAGATATTGCTCCAGGGTCTGATTAACTCGTTCCGTTTGTCCGTCAGTTTCAGGATGATACGCGCTGCTGAGCCCTTGTTCCACCCCTAAAATGGAAAGAAGTTCCCTCCAAAACTTAGAAACAAATTGGGTCCCCCTGTCAGAAATTAATTTAGCAGGTAATTGATGAATTTTCACCACGTGAGACATAAACGATTTCGCCAACCTCTGAGCTGTAGGCAAGGAAGGAAAAGGCACAAAATGAGCTTGCTTAGAAAATAAATCAACAACCACCCAAATAACAGTGTTCCCTTTGCTCGCAGGGAGGTCAGTAATAAAGTCCATGGACACCACTTCCCACGGTCTCGATGGGGTAGGGAGTGGCTGCAGAAGACCAGGAGGCTTGCCCACTCTGGGTTTAGTCAAGGCACAGGTTTGGCAGGACCGAACAAAAGTCAAGAGGTCTTTGCGCATCTGTGGCCACCAGAACTGTCTGCGGATGAGTTGCAGAGATTTAACAAAACTCCAATGCCCTGCCAGTTTCGAACCATGAGCAGAATCCATCACCTCCCTCCTCATCGAAATAGGCACATACAGTTTGTCTCCAGAATAAATCAGACCTTCAGGGCTACGGACACAATCTGGCAACGCTTTCAGGGAGGCATCATCATCAGCAGTAAAAGCAGACATATATTTCTGGACCCAGCCCCCCCCCCCCCAGGGAAAAGGGAAGGCGAAGTTTCATCAGAACGCGGAATGGATCGCGCTTGCGCACGGGTGACCACAGCCCCCCCCAGGTGGGAGGGGGAAAAAACAGAGTCCATGATGATCTCACGCTGACTGTCATGTTGTGGGAGGCGTGAGAGCGCGTCAGCCAGGGAATTAGCCGTCCCAGGGAAATGACGAAGAGTGAATCGAAACTTAGCAAAGAAGTCCGCCCAACGAAGTTGTTTAGCGTTGAGAGAACGGGGGGATTTCAGCATTTCCAGATTTTTATGGTCAGTCCAGACTTCAAATGGCAGTTGCGCCCCCTCCAACCACTGCCTCCAAGTGGAGAGAGCCAGCCGGATCGCTGATGCCTCCTTCTCCCAAATCCCCCAGTTTCGTTCAGCGTCAGAAAACTTTTTAGACACAAATGCGAGGGGGTGTAAACGACCATCTTCCCCTTCTTGCAAAATAGCGGCCCCCATTGCCACATCCGAGGCATCAGTTTGGACAATGAATTTTTTAGTTTCATCAGGGCGCGCCAGCACTGGCTCAGAGGTGAACATCAGTTTAAGTTTCTCAAAAGCCTCTGCGCAAGCAGGGGACCATTTAAGCGGGGCGCCTGGTTTCGTAGCATCAAACCCCTTCCCCTTGGTCTTTAGCAAATCAGTCAGAGGAAGGGCAATTTGAGCGAAATTCTGGATGAAATTTCTATAAAAATTGGCGAATCCGAGGAACATTTGCAATTGTTTGCGGGTCCTGGGGGGTTCCCAGTCAAGTACAGCCTGTATTTTAGCAGGGTCCATTTCCACCTTCCCCCCAGAGATGCGATAACCCAAAAAGTCAATGCATGTCTTGTGGAATTCACATTTTGACAGCTTTGCAAACAGGTGGTGTTCATAAAGTCGCTTAAGGACCTGGCGCACCAATTTAATATGCGACGGGAGGTCCTGAGAGTACAGCAACACGTCATCAAGGTAAAGGACCACTCCTTTGAACAAGAACTCATGTAGGACCTCATTGATTAGGTTCATGAAGACCCCCGGAGCCCCTTGAAGCCCGAAGGGCATAACGAGGTACTCAAACTGCCCCAAAGGGGTATTAAATGCAGTCTTACTTTCATCCCCCTCCCGAATGCGCACACGGAAATATGCATCTCGGAGGTCAAGTTTCGAGAAGATTTTGCCCTTGGTGGCCTCAGCTACCAAGTCCTTGATTAGCGGGAGGGGGTAGGCATTGGACAAAGAAACAGCGTTCAGACCCCTATAATCAGTGCACAATCTAAGCCCCCCGTCTTTCTTCTTTCGGAAAAGTACAGGCGCGGCGAAAGGGGAGGAAGCCGGGCGAATGAAACCTCGGGCTAAGTTTTTATCAATAAAGTTCCGCAGTTCAACTTTCTCAGCCGGCCCCATCGCATAGATTTTACCTTTAGGTAATTTACAGTCAGGCAAAAGTTCAATAGCACAGTCAGTAGAGCGATGGGGGGGCAATTCGTTAGCTTCATCTTCGCCAAACACTTTCGCCAAGTCTCTATACTCTCGAGGCAAAGAAGCTAACTCTTCCGGCTGCAAAGCGCCGCAGGGGAACTGTGCGGTCGGCTGGTCCCCCCACGAGTCCAACCAGCAGTGATCTACACATTTAGCCGACACAAATTTGACAACCCCTTCTTCCCACAAGATGTAAGGGTCATGGGTAAACAACCAGGGACTCCCCAGTACTAAGTCAAACTGCGATTTAGGGGTAACAATGAAGGATCTGGATTCCCAATGATCGCCAGCCCCCAACCGCAAAGCCATAGTCTCGTGTGTACAAGGTTCCATGGGTGCCCCATCCATTTGGGTAAAAATGATGGGAGACTTCAAGGGGACTATCCCCGCTTCCAGTGCCAATAACACTCTAGGGCTGATGAGATCCCTCCCACACCCAGAATCAATCAACGCTCTCACCCTAACGTGGGTCCCCAGGAGCGGATTCATTAACGAGACAGTCACGAAAAACAGGGAAGGGGTTTCTCTCACCACCTTGGGCGCAGAGCTAGAATGGCCGTGTCGTTTTGCGCCTCTCACAACAGGCCGTTGTCGTTTTCCGCCGTTTCAGCCACCACCTCCTCTTCTGACTCGGCAGCAGACGGTTCGATTCCCTCCAGGCCTTGGGCCGCCTGCAGAGCTTTGGAGAAACGCGGTTTAGCCATCCCCTTCTTCCCCGTCAGCGGTGTCTTCGGGCTTGGAGTAGGCGGCTTGTCTTTTACCTGACGGCTGCCACAATCCACAGCGAAATGCCCCTTCTCCCCGCACTTGAGACAGAGCCCCATCTTCATACGTAGTTCTCGTGCCGATTCCGACAGGCGTTGAGTCTTGGGTCTGGAGGCACTGGCAGCGGCGGGTCTGTTGGTCGTAGCAGCCAAGTCGAGTTTGATGGTGGTGAGCCGATCCTCTGCATTTTCAGCTTCCTGGGTCCAGGCCATCAGGGAGACAGGATTGACAGTCTTCAGAACCGTTTCTCGGATGTCTGCGTTGAGTCCCAATCGATACATCTCAGCCAATATATGATCAGGGTAGTCTCGGAGCTTTGCTGCCTGCTTGTGGAATTCCAGTGTGTACTCGCGAACCGACTTCTTATTCTGGCGGTAGGTGCGGAGAAACGCTTTAGCTCTTTGGCTCGCGTTGACATCTTCAAACCTCGCCCGCAGCGCCCACATGAATGCTCGCAAATTCAAAAGTTCCGGACCGCGGTCATTGTGCAGTCCAACATACCATGTGGCGGCGTCTCCTTTTAGTCTTGCCGAGATGACATCAATAAGACCAGCTTCATTTCGGAACAGGTGTCGGCTCTCTTCTACGAATTTATGCACTCTCACCGTGAAGAAAGCGAGTTCATCTGGGTTGCCGTCAAAGGTAGCCTCCAGTAGATCTTTGGGTCTGGGCCATGGAGGCCGTACCAACGGTCCCAGCTGACCCGGAACTCCCCTGAGAGGGAGACCCGGACCAACCGGTGGCCCCGCTGGCATTGGCCTCATCGGTGGCGGCAGACCCGGCACCGGCGGACCCCCCGGCATCGGCTGTTGCACAGGCCCTTGCTGAGGCGGTCCCGCCGGCGGCTGGACAGGCACCTGCGGCGCGGGAACTCCCGGTACTTGCAGCGGAGGTCCCGTCGGCGGCTGAGCAGGCACCTGCGGTGCGGGAACTCCCGGTGCAGGGACAACTTGTTGCTGCGCGGCGTGTGCGTCAAGGAAATTAGCCATTCTAACGTCCATCATTCCCGGCAGAGCTTCCATTACATCCTGGAATGTCCTCAACAAGTCCCTCACCGAGTATTCCAGTTCTGCCAGTCGTTCCCCGGTGGTTTCCTCCGGGATGGGGTCCCGAGGTCGATAGTCCGGGGGTGGGTCATAGTCCTCTTCCGTTTGGAAGGCTCCGGTGCCCTCCTCATCACAGGTACCTGCTGCGCGGGAACTCCCGGTGCTTGCAGCGGAGGTCCCATCAGCGGTTGAGCAGGCATCGGCGGCGCGGGAAATCCCGGTGCAGGAGCAACTTGTTGCTGCGCGGCGTGTGCGTCAAGGAAATTAGCCATTCTAACGTCCATCATTCCCGGCAGACCTTCCATCACATCCTGGAATGCCCGCAACAAGTCTCTCACCGAGTCTTCCAGTTCTGCTAGACGTTCCCCGGTAGTTTCCTCCGGGATGGGGTCCCGAGGGCGGTAGTCCGGGGGTGGGTCATAGTCCTCTTCCGTTTGGAAGGCTCCGGTGCCCTCCTCATCTTCTGCGTGACCACTCGGTCCCGACGGCTCGAACATCCACTCCTCGAGGTCCTGTTTGGGGCTCCCCTTCTCCGAGGTAGACCCAGGTTCCGGGAACAATCCCTTGTCAAACAGACTCTCACGTAATCCGCTCCCCCGACGGGAGTACACCTCACGGGTGCCCTGGGTGTTGTACATAGTCCAATCATCCTGCTGGTGAGTCTTCCGCGGACCCCAGTGCGAAGGGGTCGGAGGCGGCCAAGACAGATGTGCAGGCAGGCGGGGAATCGCTCCCCCCCCGGCACCCTCCAACGAGGCGGCAGTCGTGAACACCAAAGACGCGGAGGTTTGTGGGACCGATCCCGAGTCCCCCTCCGTGTTAGGTAGATTTCCCTCAATTCCGCTCATGATCTTGTCAGATTCGGCGTTTTCAAGAAATGCAAAATTTATTTCAAAGCGTTGAAGACATACTCAAACACGTTCTTTGTTAGAACTGGGGATACACAGTTAGACCAAGCATAATAAAGGAACTTCAAACAGATACAGATCCAATGAATAACTTTCCCGCTGGCGGGCTAATGAAACGGGTGCGCGCCCAGTCCATGGGAACCAGGCAGCGCTCACGCCAAAACACAGGTGCAGTACTCATGAGAAAAGCAATAGGCAAGCATTACAGCATCTTCTCCCCCACACAACCTCCAGCTGTTATCTTTTGCATTCCAACGCAGGGGCAGGATGATAGAAACTAAGCCGGGTGCAACAGGGAAAGGATATGTACACAGAGGTCACAGAAAACAGAATGGCAGCTTGCTGACAGACCTGGGGATCCCTCGGAATTGTACCTCATCTCCGGACGACAGGGATCAGTCCCCCTGGAGAAAATGGCCGCTTTGCAAGGTTGGTTTTATGGAATTATACCCCACAGAAGTCCCTTCTCAGAATCTGCTCTCCTCAGGCCCCACCCCCTAAATCTCCAGGTATTTTCTACCCTGAAGTTCGCCCCCCTACTTCTACCTGAGTTTTTAAGAAGTCTTACATCTGAGACTGTTTCTTCATCTGAGACTCAGAGAGCCAGTTTGGTGTAGTGGTTAAGTGCGCGGACTCTAATCTAAGAGAACCGGGTTTGATTCCCCACTCCTCCACTTGCAGCTGCTGGATGACCTTGGGCAAGCCATAGTTCTGATAAGAGCCGTTCCTGAAAAAGAGCCGTTTCTGTCAGAGCTCTCTCAGCCCCACCTGCCTCACAGGGTGTCTGTTGTGGGGAGGGGAAGGGAAAGGAGTTTGTAAGCCGCTTTGGGAGAACTGGGTTTGATTCCCCACTCCTCCACTTGCACCTGCTGGATGACCTTGGGCAAGCCATAGTTCTGATAAGAGCTGTCCTTGAAAAAGAGCAGTTTCTGCCAAGAGCTCTCTCAGCCCCACCGACCTCGCAGGATGTCTGTTGTGGGGAGGGGAAGGGAAAGGAGTTTGTAAGCCGCTTTGAGACTCCTTTGGGTAGTGAAGGGCGGGGTATAAATCCAATCTCTTCTTCTTCTTTTACCTCACAGGGTGTCTGTTGTGGCGAGGGGAAGGAAAAGGAGTTTGTAAGCTGCTCTGAGACACCTTTGGGTAGTGAAGGGCGGGCTTTAAATCCAATCTCTTCTTCTTCTTCCAGCCTGGTCCTTTCTCCTTAATACGGTTTAGAACAAGACAGAGCTCAGTTCGAGTTCAGGAACGCCTTAGAGAACGACGAGATTTTTGGGAGGGATAAGCTTTCAAGAGTCAAAGCTCCCTTGGTCAGAGACAAGTAGGAATGGAGGTCCCTGAGTCGACAGACAGACAGTATAAATCCATAGCAGAGTGTGGGCGAGGGTGTAATACTACAGACATCTAGTCTGAAACACATACTCAATTACTCTGCCATAATGTCCTTCATAAGATTGTTGTGAGGATAAAACGTTAGACAGGAGGACTATTTGTATACTTAATTTATTTCACTTTATTTATCCAGTTACTTCATTTATACCCCACCTTCTCCCCAGTCTGGTGTAGTGGTTAGGAGCGCAGACTCTAATCTGGGAGAGCCGGGTTTAATTCCCCGCTCCTCCACGTGCAGCCAGCTGGGTGACCTTGGGTCAGTCACAAGTTCTCTCAGAGCTGGTCTCTCAAGGGCAGTCCTCGAGAGAGCTCTCCCAGGCCCACCAACTTCACAGGGTGTCTGTTGTGGGGAGGGGAAGGGAAAGGAATTTGGAAGCCGCTCTGAGACACCTTTGGGTAGTGAAGGGTGGGGTATAAATCCAAACTCTTCTCTTCCTTTTCTACATACGGAGAGCCTGTTTAGTATAGTGGTTAAGTGCACGGACTCTAACCTGGGAGAACCGGGTTTGATTCCCCACTCCTTCACTTGCACCTGCTGGATGACCTTGGGCAAGCCATAGTTCTGTCAGAGATGTTTTTGAAAAAGAGCAGTTTCTGTCAGAGCTCTCTCAGCCCTGCCTACCTCACAGGGTGTCTGTTGTGGGGAGAGGAAGGGAAAGGAGTTTGTAAGATGCTTGGAGACTCCTTCGGGTAGTGAAGGGCGGGGTATAAACCCAATCTCTTCTTTTCTTCTTCAGTGCATCTTAATGAGTCAGTTTGGTGTAGTGGTTAGGAGCGCACTCAAATCTGGGAGAACTGGATTTGATCCCCCATTCCTCCTCCTCCACATGCAGCCACTGGTGTGACTTTGGGTCAGTCACAAGTTCTCTCAGAGCTGTTCTCTCAGGAGCAGTCCTCGAAAGAGCTCTCTCAGCCCGACCTACCTCCTAGGGTGTCTGTTGTGGGGAGGGGACGGGAAAGGAGATTGTAAGCCGCTCTGAGACTCCTTTGGATAATGAAGGGTGGGGTATAAATCCAGTCTCTTCTCCGACATCGTTCTGCTCTCCTCCATTTTCTCCTCACAACAACCCTGTGAGGTAGGTTATAGGTTGAGCGTGTGTGCTTGCCCCAGGGTCAACCAACGACCTTCCAGGGCGGAGTGGAGTTTTGCAAAAGAATGGTGGGATGATAAAAAGGACAGGCATTTGCGGAACCAGCGGGTTCCCAGCGTATCCTCAAAGCATCACAAAAGGAGCGAAAACTGTCCGAAATGCAGAATGCGATATGAGGCCCAGCGGGATCGTTCCATTGGGACTCTGAGTAGAAATCCATCAAAACCCCGAGCTGAGATGTTATCTGGGCAACCGTT
>NW_015176525.1:191628-191827 GCF_001447785.1 Gekko japonicus | reverse complement strand
AGTGGATTGGAAATCTATTTTGTAATTCAAAGGCCTTTTTAAAAACCAGATTGCTCTGAATATTGTCATCGTCTCGGAACGTTTATGGGCAAACCGGGCTGGGAGATAGGCTGCCGGGAGGTTTGCAGGGAGGACAGGGAGTTCAAAAAATCCCTGCTCAGCCATAATATTCATGGGAGAGACTTGGCAAATCGCTCTC
>NW_015176525.1:187918-191616 GCF_001447785.1 Gekko japonicus | reverse complement strand
TCCCTCTTGCCAACCTCGCAGGGTCGTTGTGCGACGTGAAGGTTGCTGGTTACAAATGGATTTTATTCACGGACTTCATTCATACCCCGCCTTTCCTCTCCGTGGGGACCCAAAGCGGCTGACATCGTTCTTGAAATGCACTGCAAATAAATGAAAGTAATTGCATGGGATGGAAGGCGTGAGAAGGAGAGTTATTCGGTCCTAGAGCCACCGACCCCAAAGTCACGCTTTTGACCCTTTGCCTTTTTGACCAAGTGGCCTTAGGGCCAGCCACGCACCCTCAGCACCCCTCCGGTTTGGTGTAGCGGTTAGGAGCGCGGACTCTGATCCGAGAGAATTGGGTTTGAACCCCCACGCCTCCACATGCAGCTGCTGGTGTGACCTTGGGTCAGTCACAAGGTCTCTCAGACCTGTTCTCTCAAGGGCAGTCCTCTCAGAGCTCTCTCAGCCCTACCTACCACACAGGGTGTCTGTTGTGGGGAGGGGAAGGGAAAGGAGTTTGTAAGCTGCTTTGAGACTCCTTCAGGTAGCGAAGAGTGGGCTAGAAATCCAATCTCCTCCTCCTCCCTCTCCTCCTCTTCCTCCCTCTCCTCCTCCCCCTCCCCCTTCTCTTCCTTCTTCCCTGTCTGTGCTTCAGGGCGGATGACACTGGCCTACCTTGCAGGGGTGTTCTTAAAGACTACAGCGAAAGGCTTTCATGGAAGTGATCAGTAGAGCATTCTGAACTGCTGTGCACCCATTAAGTTTTGTTGTTACAGACATTGTCCGCTAGAGAGGCCAAGTGGGGGCACAGTCCCCCCTCCTTTTACAAGAGTTTTGGGTGAGTAGCCAGGTTGGTCTGTGGTAGAAGGATGTGATTCGAGTCCTGTAGCACTTTAAAGACCAACCATATTTCCAGAGCAGGAGGTTTAGAGCGTCAAAGCTCTCTTCTGAGATACCTTTGTCAGATAAGTGCCTTCAAAAGCCCTTGTCTTTTCTCCTTAATGGAATTTCAAACAAAGCAGAGCTGGGTTCGAGTCCCGCAGCACCTTAAAGATCAACACGATTTCCAGGGTAGGAGCTTTCAAGACTCCAAGCTCCCTTCATCAAAAGCCTGGTCCTTTCTCCTTAATACGGTTTAGGACAAGACAGAGCTCAGTTCGAGTCCAGGAACGGCTTAGAGAACGACGAGATTTTTGGGAGGGATAGGCTTTCAAGAGTCAAAGCTCCCTTGGTCAGAGACAAGTAGGAATGGAGGTCCTGGTGTCCCTGGCTTGAAGAAGAAGAAGAAGATGATGAAGAAGATGAAGAAGAGGAGGAGGAGGAGGAGGAGGAGGAGGAGGAGGAGGAGGAGATTGGATTTATACCCCGCCCTTCACTACCCAGAGGAGTCTCAGAGCGGCTTATGAACGCCTTTCCCTTCCCCTCCCCACAACAGACACCCTGGGAGGTAGGCGGGGCTGAGAGAGCTCTTGACAGAAACTGCTCTTTTTCAAGGACAGCTCTTATTAGAACTACGGCTTGCCCAAGGTCATCCAGCCAGGTGCAAGTGGAGGAGTGGGGAATCAAACCCGGTTCTCCCAGATTAGGTTTACAGTCTCCTTTCCCTTCCCCTTCCCGCAACAGACATCCCGTGAGGCAGGTGGGGCTGAGAGAGCTCTGACAGAAACTGCTCTTTTCCAAGGACAGCTCTTATCAGAACTATGGCTTGCCCAAGGTCATCCAGTCAGGTGCAAGTGGAGGAGGGGGGAATCAAACCTGGTTCTCCCAGATTGGAGTCCGCACACTTAACCACTACACCAAAGGAGGAGGAGGAGGAGGAGAGATTGGATTTATACCCTGCCCTTGTTTACCCAGAGGAGTCTCAGAGCGACTTACAAACTCCTTTCCCTCCCCCTCCCCACCACAGACACCCTGTGAGGTAGGTGGGGCTGAGAGAGCTCTGACAGAAATGGCTCTTTTTTCAAGAACAGCTCTTATCAGAACTACGGCTTGCCCAAGGTCATCCAGCAGCTGCAAGTGGAGGAGTGGGGAATCAAACACGGCTCTCCCAGATTAGAGTCCACGCACTTCACCACTACACCAAACTGGGAGCTTGGACTTCCAGACACGTAGATCCTGGAAATAGTCTTTAAGGTGCTACTGGATTTGGATCTTGATCCATAGGGGCAGTGTGTCCCTGCATTGGTTGAATAGGAGGGAGCGTACGGGCTTGTGCCGCTGTGCTTCTGAACTTGGGCTTCCTCTGGAAATGTCCGGAAGCTGCCTGTGCCGTACGGTCTCGTTGGCTCCCCTTGCGAAACCTGCCGCTTGGAAGAATTTTCCAGCTTCCGCCTGAGATGCCTCTACTCGGGGACGCCGTGCTCCCGTTGATGCAGCCAAGAACTCGCGTTCTCCGGGGAGTTTGTCCACCCGATAAACAACAAGCTCTTTGCGGCTTTGCAGGGTCCCCCACCTCCAGTTCTGTTCAGAGTGGAAGCGTGGTCCGCGGAGAGACAGGAGGAGAGGGTTTCCTCCAGCCCAAGGCGGAAGCACGTGAGCGTCCTTCCCCACATCTGTGAAAGCATTTTAAGTTTGCAGGCTGAGGACTCGGTGCGTAACAGGGATGCTTTTGCAAAGGGGCAGCACGGACAACGACGAAAGACGCGGGCCTTCTCCGTGGTGGCCCCCTCTCTGGTGGCACAGCCTGCCCGAGGAGGTTCAGGAATGATGCAAAACTGAATTATGCAAGAGGGCTTTTCTATGCGGGCAACGGGGGTCATTGGAAAGCACTGGGCTCAAGACGCGTCGTCGAATGATTTCAGCTCATGATTTAATAGTAGGCAAAACCCGGAGACGATCAGCAGGGTCCGGGGCCCTGCTTAAATGCCGATACAAGCCACACCCAACGGCACACCCCACACCTGTGATTGGTTTATTCACAGTGCCCTCTTAACCATAGGTCCCTTCTTGGATCCGTACGGACCAACTGGTCCATTCTCGGATCCTCTGTGTCTATCGCTCTGGTCGCGAAGCTTTGCTAGTTCGCTTGACTGTGTGCGGGCCCGACCACGTGCGTGGTCCCTTAGTTAGTACATAACAGTCATAGTTCGGTGCGCGGGTTAAGTGCATAGATTCCCCACTCCTCCACTCGCAGCTGCTGGATGACCTTAGGCAAGCTGTAGTTCTCTCAGAGCTGTTCTTGAAAAAGAGCCATTTCTGTCAAGAGCTCTCTCAGCCCCACCTACCTCACAGGGTGTCTGTTGTGGGGGAGGGGAAGGGAAAGGAGTTTGTAAGCCGCCCTAAGACTCCTTTGGGTAGTGAAGGGCGGGCTAGAAATCCAATCTCCTCCTCCTCTTCTCCTCCTCTTCTTCTTCTTCTTTTCTCTCAAGGGCAGTTACAAGTTCTTTCAGAGCTGTTCTCTCAGAAGCAATTCTCTCAGAGCTCTCTCAGCCCCGCCTACCTCACAGGATGTCTGTCTGTTGTGAGGAGGGGAAGGAAAAGGAGTTTGTAAGCTGCTCTGAGACGCCTTTGGGTAGTGAAGGGTGGGGTACAAATCCAATCTCCTCTTCCTCCCTCTCCTTCTCCTCCCCCTCCCCCTCCCCCTCCTCCTCCTCCTCCTCCTCTTCTTCTTCTTCCTCTTCCTCTTCCTCTTCTTCTTCTTCTTCTTCTTCTTCTTCTTCTTCTTCTTCTTCTTCTTCTTTTCTCTCAAGGGCAGTTACAAGTTCTTTCAGAGGTGT
>NW_015176525.1:173216-187797 GCF_001447785.1 Gekko japonicus | reverse complement strand
TCCCCTCCCCACCCACCCCCCACCCTCAAATCTCCAGCAGTTTTCCAGTCCAGAATTGGCAGGCCTGCTTGAGAAGATTGTCTTGGTCACCAGAGGATGCACTGGAGGGCAAGGGGGACCAGAGTGAAAAGGGATAACAACACGTCGCGTGTCGAGGCATCTTCCTATATATGTGAACTGTCAACTTCCATTTCGATGTATCTGAGGAAGTGTGCGTGCACACAAAAGCTCATGCCTTGAATAAACCTTTGTTGGTCTTGAAAGGTGCCTTACTGGACTCGAAATCTGTTTGACTCCTTCAGACCCACACGGCTGACCCCCTGGATCTAGGTCGAATCTCTGTAAGGCTTATGAGTGGCCCAAGTTCCGAGCATGACATTCTCCCAGAATGCAGGGTTGCTTCATAGGTGGGTACTGGAAACAAAAGGGAAGGAATGGATCCTCCGTAGGCAGGGGCAGTCTGCCTGCCTCTCACCTCCAGGTTTTCCTTCCTTCCTTCCTTCCTTCCTTCCTTCCTTCCTTCCTTCCTTCCTTCCTTCCTTCCTTCCTTTGCAGTGTTACGTCTTGATAGCTGCTAGAACAGCTCTCTTTCGGCTGTGCTCCTGCAGAGTGCAGGGGGCTGGACTAGATGACCCGCAAGGTCCCTTCCAACTCTAACATTCTATGATTCTATGATTCTAACAAGCATGCGGAGCTCGATGAACCGTCCGCCTGCCATATCTCGCCACGTCTGCGTCCTCGTCCTCCGCTCGGCACTTCTGAAAGCAGAAGGGAACTTGGCTCGCAGCTGTCGTTGTCGGTGGGGGACATCCGAAGCCCTTGGCCGTCTCAAGGCCAAACACTTTTGTTTTGCTGGCCGGGGCTCAGGGTAGCACCCCCCCCTTTCTCCCTCCTTGAGACTTTGTTTACCGCTTAAATCAGAGACTCCCCCACCCCACCCCGTCCTTGCCCTAACCCAACGCCCCCCCTGCCCCATTCCGTCCCTTATCAGCATCTCATTGGTGGCAAGCAGGGCCTTTCTCCGGCCCGGCTGCTGGGCCTTCCAAGGGGAGCGTGATGTCCTCGTCGACGGGAAATCCTTGAAGGGGGTCGGCTGGCGTCCACCGTCCCGCTTGTCCTCTCCGGCAACGGCAGATCAACAGGAAGCTGCCTTGACACTGGCTCCCTGGCTGTCTATGGTGTTTTCCGATGGCTATTTCCAAGCAGGGAGGGGATGCGGGGGAGGCCGGGGGGGGGCACCGCCAGAGCCGCCAGCGGCCCAGGTGCCAGCATCTTTGCTTCTCTTGGCCGGCCGATGTGCTCTCTCCGGCCAAAGGCTTATTTGATTGTTTCGGATGCCAGCGTGCCAGCCAGGCCTCTCCAGATTTCCCGGCCAGAGTTCCAGATCTCTCGGCACACCTCCTCGCCAGCAGCACGCAGGTCTTCCTAGGGCAGTGGTGGCGAACCTATGGCACGGGTGCCAGAGGTGGCGCTCAGAGCCCTCTCAGTGGGCACGCGTGCCATCACCCCAGCCAGGCCTAAAGGTAAAGGTTCCCTTGCTCGAAAGCCAGTCGAATCCGACTCTAGGGTTGCGGTGCTCATCTCCGTTTCAAAGCCGAAGAGCCAGCGCTGTCCGAAGACGTTTCCGTGGTCATGTGGCCGGCATGACTAAACACCAAGGCGCACGGAACGCTGTGACCTTCCCACCGAAGTGATACCTATTTGTCTACTTGCAATTTCTTGCTTTTGAACTGCTAGGTTGGCAGGAGCTGGAACTAGAGATGGGAGCTCATCCCGTCTTGCGGCACCTGGGTCTTGAACTGCTGAACTACTGACCTTCCACAGCCAGGCCTAGACCGTCATTAAAGTGTCGAATTCTCTGCCAAATAATTTTAAGTAAATGAAAGCATTTGGGATTGCTTTCCTTCCTTTGTTTGGATCATCTTAAGTTAATGTATGAGTTGTTTTTTCTAAAGTAAAACCTCAGGATTCAGGTTCAATTGCCGTGTTGGCAGTTTGCGATCAATAAGTGGGTTTTGGGTCGCAGTTTTTGGGCACTCGGTCTCTAAAAGGTTCGCCATCACTGTCCTAGGTCGGCTGAACTCTGTGTTTTCCCCTCCACCTCTTCCCTCTCCGGCTACCCTTCCCTTCTGCTACCTGGCTTCCAGAGGCTTCTTCCCTGCAGCCCGGCCTGTCCTCGGCGCCTTAATTCAAGATATAGTATTGATGAAAACGAAGTTAAAAAATTACCGAATTAGCAGCCACATTAATAGCCACGGCACGGCTTTCTATTGCTGCCTCATGGGAAAATCCTGGTCCTCCTTCCATTGCTCAATGGAGAAGTACGGTAAATGTTGGGACCACTTTGTGACGGACAAAGTAGCAGATAAATACGAGTCCCCCACACAAGGGTATGCGGGGTCCCATTCCAGATTCATTCGAAAAGGGTGTCCTCCAGGGGTCATTTCGTAGAAAAGGAGGGAGAGCTTGTACCTGAATAAAACCTGGTCTTCAAGGTGCCACTGGACTGTTTTGGATTGCTAGCTATTTTTTGGGGGGGGGGACGTGCAGATCTGCCCTCGCAGAGGAGGGAGAGCTTGTACCTGAATAAAACTTGGTCTTAAAGGTACCACTGGACTGTTTTGGATGGCTAGCTATGGGGGGTGGGGGAACACGCAGATCTGCCCTCACAGAGGAGGGAGAGCTTGTACCTGAATAAAACTTGGTCTTAAAGGTACCACTGGACTGTTTTGGATGGCTAGCTATGGGGGGTGGGGGAACACGCAGATCTGCCCTCACAGAGGAGGGAGAGCTTGTACCTGAAGGCAGGCCAGGGAGGGGGCTCTGCAACTTACCTGGCTGCTTCTTGCTCCTCATGGCCCAACTGAGGGCTACTGGGAACAGGGGGCGGGGCTTGTTGCATGTGCCCGCCCCCTAGGCTCCTTACTGCCGGAGCTCCGCTCCTGTGCGCTCCCGCAGGAAATGACCCCTGGTGTCCTCTCATAACATATTTTACAGAAAATGATGTATTACCAGCAAATACTGGCTATGCAGAATGGATAAATCTATGAGAATTTTTTATGGTCTGAGCACTCTCATAAAATACTATTGAGGTCCTTCTAAAATATATCTGGATTTATTAGACGTTATTACTTTAGTAATAGTAGAATAACTGGAAAATCACAAGGAAGTGACAAGGATATGGTCGTAGGAAGAGCCTGCTGACAAGTGAACAGACGGCATTGTGATATATGCATCTGCCCTTACAGTTTGCATTAATGTTTAAACAGCAATCTTGTTTATGTATACTTGACTTATCTTTTTAAAAAATTAATTATTAAAGGGGGGGAAGGAGGCTTTTGTCCACCCCCCGGGCCTCCGGTCATCCAAACGTCCACCTTGAACGTCAACTGTTCTTAAAACGTAAGAACATAAGAGAAGCCAATGCTGGATCAGGCCAGTGGCCCATCCAATCCTACACTCTGTGTCACACAGGGGCCAAAAGTACCAGGGGCCAGCAGGAGGTCCAGCAGTGGGGCCAGGAGACTAGGAGCCCTCCCACTGTTGCCCCCCCCAAGCACCAAGAATACAGAGCATCCCTTGCCCCAGACCGAGAGTTCCTATAAGAACATAAGAGAAGCCAATGCTGGATGAGGCCAATGGCCCATCCAGTCCAACACTCTGTCACACAGTGGCCAAAAATACCAGGTGCCCTCAGGACGTCCAGCAGTGGGGCCAGGACAGCCCCCCCCCCAAAGCACCAGGAATACAGAGCATCCCTTGGCCTAGACCGAGAGTCCCTATCAATGTTCCCTCTAAGCTGTGGAGTCTCGTGAGCAAAAATTCTACTTTGTGAGCTACTGGCATTAAAGTTGTGAGCGAGCCATTTGGCTCCTGCATGAATTAGTTTGCTCCGGAGCCCTCCTTCCTGAGCGGAGGCAAAAATGTGTGAGCTGGAGGATAAAAAACTGTGAGCTAGCTCACTCTAACTCAGCTTAGAGGGAACACTGGTCCCTATCTATACCTTGTGGCTAATAGCCACTGAGGGACCTCTGCTCCATATACGAACAGAAGAGAAGCCAATGTTGGATCAGGCCAAAGGCCCATCCAGTCCAACACTCTGTATCACACAGTGGCCAAAAATACCAGGTGCCATCAGGAGGTCCAGCAGTGGGGCCAGAACTCCAGAAGCCCCCCCACTGTTGCCCCCCCCCAAGCACCAAGAAGACAGAGCATCCCTTGCCCCAGCCTGAGAGTTCCTATCTATACCTTGTGGCTAATAGCCCCTGATGGACCTCTGCTCCATATAAGACTGAGTCCAGTCGTTTGTAAAAAGCAGTATGTGGGTGTGGTCAGACGGCATGCTGGGAGCGGTTTAAATTGCTCCAGCCCTGATGCGGTCTTTTTTAACCTGGAGAATCGCGATCACACTCACCTCCTTGCTCCAGATCGCTGCACTGTCGTTTTTCCTCTCTCAGTTTGCGTATGCGCACAGGCAGCCATCTGAAGAACTAAAAGTTTCACGCGTGCACAGAACAGCGAATTCCACTTCAACCCGACTGCTGTAACGCCTCCCTTTAAACTTTAAATGAACACTTCCCTTTAAACGTTTACCGCCGAAAATGGCCTCCGTGAGATCCCGAACTCGTTTAAACGCTAAAACTAGGCACCGGCACCATTTAAACATTGTTTTTAATAAACCTATGCGGCTCCTCGGCCTATGCACACACCGCCAACGCTTTTTTAAAAATGGCGGGCAAAAAGCAGAAGCCTCGGGCAGCTTTTGAGTGGGGAGGGGGTTTAAACTGGAAGTGGCTCGACACCGCAGGAGCGAGCAGACATCAGAAAAGTGTGACTGGAACCGGAGAATCAGGAAAACACCACTTGGGGACCTGATCTCAAAATACTCCAGGTTAAAGCCAGAGGTCATTTTAGGGGGGATCACAGTTCCCCTGGGTGAGGTATGGGGGCGGGGCACATGACGAAGCCCCGCCCCCCGCTTCTGGCCGCTCCGCTTCCAGCCCTCCTTCAGCCAGGAGGAGGCAGGAGAAGAGGGAGGGTAAGTTGCTTCCTCCCTGCCTCTCCCCACCCCTGCCTACCTGGGGCCAGGGAGGGCCTTCGCGGGGCTTCCTTGCACTCCCGCCGGCCTTGCAGGTCCACCACCGGGCCCCTCATGGGGCTCGGCAGTAGAGCTGCAAGGCCAGTGGCGGCCAGGACCGTTGGGGGCGGGGCGTGTGGCCTTATGACACACTTCCGGTGATGTCAGGGGGTGTGGCCTTATGATACACTTCCAGTGATGTCAGGGGGTGTGGCATATGCTAATGAGTTATGCTAATGAGTTCCCCTAGCTCTTTTTCTACGAAACGACCCCTGGTTAAAGCAGTTTTGAGTGGAAAGCGACGGCTGGGGACGGAAGGCAGATGTTGACCGTGTGATCACGCAGATAAAATCCATTTCTGAGGCAGGCTGAGCACGGACTAAGCAGCCCGTCTGACCGCACCCTTTGAGACTTATCTTTGAGCCTGGATGTAATATAATCTATTCGTGATGACAGTGGCTCCAAATTTGTTAAGAGCGGCGGACTCATATCTGGAGAACTGGGTTCAGTTCCCCACTCCTCCACATGAGGCCAGCTGGGTGACCTTGGGTCAGTCACAAGTTCTCTCGGAGCTGTTCTCTCAAGGGCAGTCCTCGAGAGAGCTCTCTCAGCCCCACTTACCTTACAGGGTGTCCGTTGTGGGGAGGGGGAGGGGAAGGAGATTGTGAGCCACTCTGAGACTCCTTCAGGCAGTGAAGGGCAGGGTATAAATCCAATCTCTTGTTCTCTTCTCCTCCTCTTTAATTATGATATCTGAATTGTTCCTGAGATTGTCTGTGGCCTTCCTTTCAGCATGGTTGAGATTCCGCTGTACACAATGTTGTTTGTTGATCACATTGGTTTGGACCCTGCGGCGGAAGCATTCTGTGTAGAGATCCAGTGTGGCGTTGTGACAATCAGGAGGTTTCCATGTGGAAATCTCTCTCTCTCTTTTTTTGGTAGCGTTGTTTTGATGGTGGTGAGTATCTTGTTCATTGGTGAGTTGGAGGGATGGTAGCTCTTCTCCAGGAGATTGGGTGATGGTCTCAATTATGGTCTCAATTGGGTGATGGGCACTCCATGAGATTGCTGAGCGGTCGGGTTAGAACGGATAAAAGGAAGGACTTCTTCACCCAAAGAGTGATGAACACATGGAATTCACTGCCACAGGAAGTGGTGGCAGGTACAAGCATGGACGGCTTCAAAAGGGAATTAGATAAGTTTTTAGCCACTGTGTGACACAGAGTGCTGGACTAGATGGGCCATTGGCCTGATCCAACATGGGCTTCTCTTCTGTTCCTATGTTCTTATGTACTTGGATAGGAGACCAGCAAGGAAGTCCGGGGTTGCTACGCAGAGGCAGGCAATGGCAAACCGTCTCTGCAAGTCTTTGGCCCTGACCTGGATGGCCCAGGATCGCCCAATCTCATCATGTCAAACATAAATCGATCTAATCCCCATTTAAAGCTGTTTATTCCTCTGGACATCAGTGCATCCTTTGGCAGCGAATCCCACGTAATCATTGCTCTCTGTGGACTGTGCTGCTGTTCATAGTACATATTGTTGTGTTGCTGTGAGTGCGCTCCTACGACGTGATTTCTGTATCGTTTATGTCATGGTAATAGTTGTGTTTTCCTAATCCTATTACCTTTGCTTATTGTTGGTTGCATTGGTTTACACTGTGTAATCCTCCCTGAGGCTGAGTGAGTAAAGCAGACTGTAAATAATGTACATTATACATTATAACACTATAACACCATGACTACTTCTACTACTACCACTATTACAAAGCCGCGGTTATTTCCCCTTTAGCCAAGCCTGCTTTCCCTCCCCTGCGGTCTGCATTCCGTGGCTGAACCGTCCCTGATGTAGTTTGAATGGTCATGAACGTTCCGTGACACACATAAAGTCGCCGAAATTTAAGATGCTTGTCTTAGGGTGAGTGTTTGTTACTTAGATTTTCAGTATTTGAAGTTTAGTTAGACATAATGGGTTGCGCAACCTTTTAATTCGATAGGGTTATCAGTGTCATCCAATGAATAACACTTATATATATTTTTGTTGTTGTTTGTTTGTTTGTTTGTTTTTTATTTTGTGTGCTTAATCAATTTTATGGTATTTCTCTGTACTTAATGTATTATGATAAAGTGCGAAATTCAATAAACAGTAAGAAAAAAAAATGAACGTTCCGTGACATTACAACAAGGGAGGAGAACAGCCAGTTTTACATGAATACATAGAGCGGGGGTGTCAAACATGTGGCCCGGGGGCCAGATCAGGCCCGCAGTGGAACTGGCCGCCTCCTGCTTCCAGTTCTACTGCTGTTGCTGCATCACAGCTTGCTTCTCCAGACTCTCTCAATTGTTCAGCCATTTCATGTTCTAACCTGGGTCCTAGACTCAGAACTCTGAGCATGAGATTTCAACTGTTTGTAGAGATTGTTTGTGAAGGTGACCAACGCTGTCTCTGTTCCACGGCCAGGGCAGAAGCCGGATTGGAATGGATCCAGCACTGATGTGTCATCCAGGAATTTCTGGAGCTGTTCTGTCACCGCTCTCTCAATTACCTTGTCCACAGGATCCAAGTTTGGTGAGAGCCAGTTTGGTGTAGTGGTTAAGTGCGCTGGACAGATAAGAACCTTCTGGTGGTCTCTGTCCCGAGAGACATCTGGCTGTCCTTGAGCAGGGCCAGGCAGTTTCCTGCCCTGGCCCCAACCTGGTGGGACTCTCTGGCGAACAACATCCACGCCCTGCAGGATTTAATATAGTTCTGCAGGGCATGCAAGGCAGGGATGTCCTGCCAGGCGTTCGGTTGAGGACAGAGATGGTTTTCTATCTTACTGGCAGTCTTGTTTTTTCCTGTCTCCACCCCCCACCCCGTACACACACACACGAGGCAGTGACACATTTGGTAGTTTTAACGCCATCTAATTAGGTTAATAGGTTGGCTACTGTACTTATTTTTAGTTGTGAATTTAGTACATGAATGTTTTTACTGGTGTCCACCGCCCTGAGCCCTCTTCCACAGGGAAGGGTGGTTTAAAAATCAAATTTAATAAAATAATAAAACTAAATAAAGAGAGAGAGAGAAAAAGAAGAAGAAGAAGAGGAGGAGGAGGAGGAGATTGGATTTATATCCTGCCCTTCACTACCCAAAGGTGTCTCAGAGTGGCTTAAAACTCCTTCCCTTCCCCTCCCCACAACAGACACCCTGTGGGGTCGGTGGGGCTGAGAGAGCTCTTGACAGAAATGGCTCTTTGTTGGAATTGCAAGTTGCTTACACTTCAGTCATTACAGAGTTAAATGTTGTTTGTTAGGAAACAGGATGTTAACGTTACATAATGTATTCAAAGGCGGGAAAGTTTGTGGAAGTTGTTTATCCTAATGAAGTGACCTGTAACCTTAGTATTGGTCAACTAGCATCTTGTTTGTGGGAATGCTTTGATCGAGCATTAATGTATTCACAAGGTTTATGGCCCTTTGTGTGAACCAAAGAGGAAGTTCTCTTCTAGAAGCCAAGACAGATAGAAAGATGTAGCTGTTAGCATATATTACTGAGAGTAACTGCAAGTATGTAACCTTTTATTTTATTTCTTTTATCCAAAGTACCCTACCCATGTTCTATTTTGTTTTTATAGTAAAGATATTTTTATTTTACTAAGCGTGGCTCTTGTGTTTGCAATACAACCATCGACCCTGAATCAAAGAATCCCAACACTCTTTTTCAAGGACAGCTCTGACAGGCTTGCCCAAGGTCATCCAGCAGGTGCAAGTGGAGGAGTGGGGAATCAAACCCGGCTCTCCCAGATTAGAGTCCGCGCACTTCACCACGACACCAAAATAGAAGTCAAACTGTGCACACATAAGATTACACACATGAAGCTTTGTTGTTGTTGTTGTTGTTCAGTCGGACAGTCAAGTCCGACTCTTCGCGACCCCATGGACCAGATCACGCCAGGCCTTCCGGTCTTCCGCCGTCCTCTGAAGTTTGTTCAATATCATGTCCGTTGCATCGATGACACTGTCCAATCATCTCATCCTTTGCCGTCCCCTTCTTTTTTGACCTTCAGTCTTTCCCCGCATCGGGGTCTTCTTCTCCAGGGAGGGCTCCCTTCTCATTGGGTGGCCAAAGTATTTGAGCTTCAGCTTCAGCATCTAGCCTTCCAGGGAACATTCAGGGAAGGAAATGGCAACCCACTCCAGCCGCTTTGCCAAGGAAACCCCATGGACAGTAACAAAAGGCACATGAAGCTGCCTTATACTAAATCAGACCTTCGGTCCATCAAGGCAAGTATTTTCTTCTCAGACGGGCAGCAGCTCTCCAGGGTCTCAAGCAGAGGTCTTTCAAGCCACCTACTGCCTGGTCCTTTTTTTTAAACTGGGGACGCTGGGGATTGAACCTGGGATCTTCTGCATGCCAAGCAGATGCCACGGCCCCTCTTTACAGCTCTCCAGGGTCTCAGGCTGAGGTCTTTCCCATCACCTCCTGCCTGGTCCTTTTTAACTGGAGATGCCGGGGAATGAACCTGGGACCTTCTGCATGCCAAGCAGAGGCTCTTCCACTGAGCCACAGCCCCTCTTTGCAGCTCTCCAGGGTCTCAGGCTGAGGTCTTTCCCATCACCTCCTGCCTGGTCCTTTTTAACTGGAGATGCCGGGGAATGAACCTGGGACCTTCTGCATGCCAAGCAGAGGCTCTTCCACTGAGCCACAGCCCCTCTTTACAGCTCTCCAGGGTCTCAGGCTGAGGTCTTTCCCATCACCTCCTGCCTGGTCCTTTTTAACTGGAGATGCCGGGGAATGAACCTGGGACCTTCTGCATGCCAAGCAGAGGCTCTACCACTGAGCCACAGCCCCTCTTTGCAGCTCTCCAGGGTCTCAGGCTGAGGTCTTTTCCATCACCTCCAGCCTGGTCCTTTGAACTGGAGATGCCGGAGATTGAACCTGGGACCTTCTGCATGCCGAGCAGATGCACTACCTGAGCCACGGCCTGATGTAAATAGTTGGGAGGGGCCAGAGAGAACGGCCACTCCCCCTCCCTCAGCAGCCTTGGAGGCAGAAGGACCCTGGGAGGAAAGAATCTTCTTGGCTGCAGTTCTCATTATCCTATTATAAGAGATGATGTAATTAAGCGTGGTACCTCCAGCTGCCGGCTACTGCGGGCAGATTCAATTACCACAATCTAATTTGTAAACCGAGCTACTTCGGTGGGTCTCTTTTTGCAGAGCCTGGAACGATTACGCTTTTTCACTGCTTAGAATTTGGGGGGGGGTCTGGATCCCACCCACCCCACAAAGAGGAACTGAGACATGCGAGAGATATTAATCCTGAAGCAAGGGAAATCTTGGCCCCTGGAGGGGTTGTGCAGATGTTCTCCAAGAACCGGGGCTGGGCAGGGCCGTGAGTTGTGTGTAGACCTCTGGGCCAGAGTCCAAAGCTCGTTTGGACTGGCCATGAAATGAAAAGATGCCTGCTTCTTGGGAGGAAAGTGATGGCAAACCTAGACAGCATAATAAAAAGTAGAGACATCACCCTGCCAACAAAAGTCCGTATGGTCAAAGCAACGTTATTCCCAGTAGCAGGGGTCATTTTGTAGAAAAAGAGGTGCAGGAGCTCATTAGCATAACTCATTAGCATAACTTATTTGCATATGCCACACCCCCTGACATCACCGGAAGTGTGTCAGAAGACGACACCCACCGCTCAGGCTCCACTGGACTGTTTTGGATTGCTAGCTATTGGGGGGGGGGGGACATGCAGATCTGTTGTCGCAGAGGAGGGAGAGCTTGTACCTGAATAAAACTTGGTCTTAAAGGCGCCACTGGACTGTTTTGGACTGGGGGGCAGGGGGGGAGCTCTGCAACTTACCTGGCTGCTTCTTGCTCTGACTGAGTGCTGCTGGGAGCAGGGGGTGGGGCTTGTTGCATGTGCCCACCCTCTGGGCTCTTTACTGCCGGAGCTCCACTCCTGTGCGCTCCCGTAGGAAACGACCCCTGCCCAGTAGTACTGTATGGCTGTGAGAGTTGGACTATAAGGAAGACTGAGCGCCGAAGAAGAGATGCTTTCGAATTATGGTGCTGGAGAATACTCTTGAGAGTCCCCTAGACTGCCAGGAGATCAAATCAGTCAATCCTAAAGGAAATCGACCCTGACTGTTCCCTGGAAGGCCAGATACTGACGCCGAAACTCAAACACTTTGGCCACCCAATGAGAAGGGAGCCCTCACTGGAGAAGACCCTGATGCTGGGAAGGATTGAAGGCAAAAGAAGAAGGTCATCCAGCAGCTGAAAGTGGAGGAGTGGAGACTCAAACCCGGTTCTCCCAGATTAGAGTCCGCACACTTCACCACGACGTGATTGTTGCCTCAGGCTCTCTTTTCTACGGCACCAGGGACGCAGCTTGCGCATGCCGTGGGAGGTCAGCAGCCAGGAGTGCCACTCTCGAAGAGCAGGAGGCGCCGCAAAAGGCCAGGCCAGCCTCCACCCTCCTGTCCTGTCTGCCACATGCTTCTTCTGCCGTCTGTTTATCTAGATCCTTTTCCCTACGCCCTTCCTCTTAAGTTCGGGTCAGTGCGTGTGTCTCTCTCCCCCGCCCCATGCCTTGTGAGCGCCATCCGTCAGGGCCGTGGGGCGGCCACGAGGACTCTGCTAATGAATCGTTTCCTTTGCACATTCCCACCAAGGGCAGGATGCCCCAGGGGAAGCTCTTTCCTGCCGGGACTAAAGCCGGCAGGCCTGCGGTGGCTCAGCTAACCCTGCAGGAGCGATTGCCTGTTGCCAGGGGTTGGGGGCTCCAGAGCCGAGCCTCCCCTTTGACAAGGTTCCCAACCCCGCGGTGGCACCTGGAGATTTCCTGGAAATCAGGGGTCATTTTGTAGAAGAAGAGGTGCAGGAGCTCATTAGCATAACTTATCAGCACAACTTGTTTGCATATGCCACACCCCCTGACATCACCGGAAGTGTGTCAGAAGGCAACACCCACCGCTCAGGCTCCACTGAACTGTTTTGGATTGCTAGCTACTGGCAGCGGGGCGGGAATGTGTAGATCTGTCCTCGCAGAGGAGGGAGAGCTTGTACCTGAATAAAACTTGGTCTTAAAGGTGCCACTGGATGGTTTTGGACCAGGGGGCCATGGGGAGGGGCTCTGCAACTGAAAAGTACTCAGAACGTGGAGTGATTTCAGCAAGAGTACTTTTATTAAGCAGGAACAAGACAAGGACTGCCGGCTCGCAGGCCGGTATATATGCCCAGAGAAACCCACCACCAAAACACACACCCTACTTCCTATAGGCTATTTACAGTAGCCGAGAGTCCATAGGCTCTCGGCTGCAGACCTGGCCCTCTGATAGGTGTGGGCTAGGATCTGCTGGGCTATTGTTCTCCCTGAGCGAAGCTTCAGGGCTGTGCTTGACCGCATGGCCCAACGGTCGCGCACGTGGTAATGGCGGAGTACATTACAGCAACTTACCTGGCTGCTTCTTGCTCTGACTGAGGGCTGCTGGGAGCAGAGGGCGGGGCTTGTTGCATGTGCCCGCCCCCTGGGCTCTTTACTGCCGGAGCTCCGCGCCTGTGCGCTCCTGCAGGAAATGACCCCTGCCTGGAATTACAACTGATCTCCAGACAGCAGAGATCAGCTTCCCTGGAGGAAATTCCCCAGGTAAACCATCTGTTTCCCTCAATGCTTCGTCAGGTCGCTACATACTTGGAGCCCATGCTCTACGCCTCCTACTCAGAATTAAATCTTGTATTTTCCTCGGCGTCTACTGGCGACCTGACGAAAGGCCTCAACCTGAGGGAAACAGATTGTTCACCTGGGGAATCTGTAGCCGCATGACAATCGTTGGAAGCAGCAGTAGAGATGTGAAGGCCCGGAAAAAACCAGAAAAATTTGGGGGGAAACCGTTTTCCCCCGGGTTTTTTTTCCTGAAGCCTTTTTTGGTTTTTTTCCAAAAAATTGGAGAAATAGAAAAAAGAAAAGAAAAGAAAATTGATTATGGAACATTTTGTTTTAACATGATGAATGAAATATTTTAAGACGAGGTGTACAAATATTTTCCAAATCATTTCTAAAAAATATGTATGGTATCAGATTGATCTAATTTCTGTGCACTGAGGACATGCAAGTCCTAGGTTGCAAACTGAACTCTCCAATGCAAGAACAAGATGCATTTCTTCCTTTAGGAGGTGCTATTGTCACTAGAAAAGAAAAAGGTTTCAGTTTTGTTTTTGCATGTAGGGTGGGTATTCTGTTTATAATAATTGTTTGGATACACTATATTTTTAATAGGATAGCTGTGATAATTTCATGCCAAGTAAAAATGTCCATAGTCATATTTTATGTTCCTAAAGTAACAGAATGACTTTCTCCCCCGCTTTGGGGGGGGTTCTACCCGCCGCTGGCCAGATGGCTGGCAGGGGAAGCCCCGCCCCCAAGCCCCAACACCCACAGCAGGCCACGCGCCCGATCTCAGCTTGGAGATCGGGAACACAGGAAAACGCCAGCTTTATTTCATGACTCAGTGGAAGAGCCTCTGCTTGGCGTGTGGGATGTCCCATGTTCAGTCTCTTGCATCTCCTGCTAAAAGGATCAGGCAGTCGGTGATGAGGAAGACCTCTCTCCGCCTGAGACCCTGGAGAGCCATGGAGAGGGGGCGTGGCTCAATACCAGAGCCTCTGCTTGACATGCAGGAGGTCTTAGGTTCAGTGCCCGGTGTCTCCAGTTAAGAGGACCAGGCAAGAGGTGATGGGAAAGACCTCAGTGGCTTAGAGGAAGAGCCTCTGCTTGGCATGCAGAAGGTCCCAGGTTCAGTCCCCGGCATCTCCAGTTAAGAGGACCAGGCCAGAGGTGATGAGAAAGACCTCTGCCTGAGACCCCAGAAAGTTGTTGCCAGTCTGAGTATACAAGACTGACCTTGATGGACCAGTGGGGTTGACACAGCAGAAGGGAGCTTCATTTGGGGAGCGGATGTGACTTTGCTAGCTACAGGTCCCAGGTTCTGTTCCCGGCATCTCCAGCTAAGGACTCTCAGGTGGTGTGAAAGGCCTCAACCTGAGATCCTGACAAGCCGCTGCCTGTCACTGAAGACAAAATGCCATCTGATAGACTGATGAAGATGTAACAAGAAGATAAGAACATCAGAGAAGCTCTGTTGGATCAGGCCAAGGGCCCATCCAGTCCAACACTCTGTGTCACGCAGTGGCCAAAACCCAGGGGCCATCAGGAGGTCCAGCAGTGGGGCCAGGACATTAGAAGCCCTCCCACTGTTGACCCCCCCCCCGAAGCACCAAGGATACAAAGCATCCCTTGCCCCAGACAAAGTGTTCCATCCAGGGCTATTTTTGGGCAGGAACGCACAGGAACGGAGTTCCGGCTGGCTCTCGAGTTGGCCACGCCCAGCAGGAACCTCATTATCATAATAGGCCACACCCAACAGCAGGAACTCATTCGGATTGGCTACATTAGGGGTGTGTGGCCTAACATGCAAAGGAGTTCCTGCTACAAAAAAAGGCCCTGGGTTTTGACAACAAA
>NW_015176525.1:151546-173114 GCF_001447785.1 Gekko japonicus | reverse complement strand
TATGCCAAGGAGGTCTCCCATCCAAGTACTTGCCAGAGTTGACCCTGCTTAGCTTCTGAGATCTGACAAGATCAGGCTTGCCTGGGCCATAGGCGTAATCTTCGTGGGGGCGGCGGGGCTTCAGCCCCCGCCGAAATTTTCAGGAAAGTGCTCAGCCTCCCCCGGGAGTCACCCTTGCTCCTAGCACAGCAATGCCTCTGGCCCAGCCCCAGCCCCCCCCCCGGGAAATAGGAAAGTCTACACCCTTGGCCTAATATGCTAATGAGCTGTGCTGTCAGGGGTGTGGCCTAATAGGCTGATGAGTTTCTCCTTTTGGGTGTGGCCTATTATGCTAATGAGTTCCTGCTGGACTTTTTCTACAAAAAAAGCCCTGCTTATACCTTGTGGCCAATAGCCACTCATGGACCTCTGCTCCAGATGTTGACCCCTCTTGATTTGTGTGGTATGTGGGCAGACTCTCAGAATCTAGATACTCCACCCTTCAAGAATGAGTGGGGCAAACAAACAAAATAAAAACATGCAGTTTCTATAAGGACACTTCCGGCGAGTGCAGCACAAACCCCTACTTCCCAAGGAACGGCTTACTGTTTGGGAAATCCAGGAGGAAATTGAGACCTTGGCCAAGAAGCATCACAGTGTGTCTCCAGCCTTATCTCTGGGCCTAATTCAGCCATTCGTCTTTGAGATGAACTCACACCCGGGTGTGTGATGTGCCCCGCTGACTAATGGCGACCCTGTGAAGGCAGGACCTCCAAAACATTCTGTCATTAGCAGCCTTGCAAACTGAAGGCCGTGGCTCCCAACCGGAGAGGGCACTAAAAATAAACAAACGTCTTGCTGGTACCTTCAAGGCTAAGAGAACTCTGTTCCCGGGAGGATCTTTGGAGGCCCGGAGTCCACATCTTCAGCCAGAACAAGCGGATTTTCTTCCTGCAGGCATTACAGAGTCCCGATCAGATGGCTCTTTAGATCTGCACAAGGCACAAGTGCCTTGTGGATTTAAATGTAATGTCCAGACATTAACATCTGGGAAACGCCCGTCTTCCGTGAGAATCCCGTTTTTGCCGCGCTTCGGCTTCGGTGCCGTACTAAAAACGCGTCAGACCACCCTGAATGGGCTCCATTTTTTTAGAAAAAAAATACAATTTATTAGGATATATTTAAAAAGTTAAACATATATCAATACTTAATTCATTATATGGAGCTGCGGTGGCTCAAGTGGTTAAGACGCTGAACTGCAGGCTGTGGAAGGTTGGTAGTCCAGCAGTTCGAGACCCGAGTGTGCCGCATGACGGAGTGAGCTCCCATCTCTAGTTCCAGTTCCTGCCAACCGAGCAGTTCGAAAGCAAGAAATTGCAAGTAGATCAATAGGTACCACTTCGGTGGGAAGGTAACAGCGTTCTGTGCGCCTTGGTGTTTAGTCGTGCCGGCCAGATATCCACGGGAAACGTCTTCGGACAGCGCTGGCTCTTCGGCTTTGAAACGGAGATGAGCGCCGCAGCCCTAGAGTCGGATTCGACTGGCTTTCGAGCAAGGGAACCTTTACCTTTACTAATTCATTATACATCCTTTCCTCCTCATTTCCCTCCCCCCTTTTCGGCTTCCCACAGTGCTCCAACCTCCTGCTGCATTCTTATATTCACTTCATTCCACTCTTTTTCATAATACATCTCTAGGTAACTTATCTTTCAACTGCTATTCAAATACATTTATCTGTTTTCTACTTCTTTTAACTTTCAGTAGTTACCAAAGCAAATCAAATTGTCTTTTACATCCCAGTATTTTTTCTAAGTACTCTTTAAAGTCTTTCCAGTCTGCGAAAAATTCTTCTGCTTCCAAGTTATTAAGTTTCCTTGTCATTTTGTCCATTTCCACCATAAAAAGTAGTTTTTTAATCCATTCCCCAATCTCAGGGACCTTACTTTGTTTCCAACATTGGGCATATGTCATTCTGGCAGTCGTGATCATGTACCACATCAATGTCCTTTTTGCCATATATTGATTCTGCGCATGCATGGATAAACAAGGCCGTGATATCATGCCTATGCACATGCGCAAACTTTTTTTTTTTTAAAAGCGCCACCATGAGTGCCTCATTCAGTGGATGCCATCTAGACAATCCACAGCCCGATCGCACGGTCCCCCAGGGCTTCGAGCTTAGGCTGTTAGCTGGCGATCACACGGCGATGCTGGAGCATGGCAAAGAAGCGGCGTGGCAAGCGTTTCACGTTTGTGCACATGCACAGTTCCGCGGAGCAGCACTGCTTTCAGTTACGTGTTTGTGCACATGCGCTTACGAAAAACATCCGGTTTGCGATGGGACGTGGACGGGCACCGGATGCCACGGGATATTATCACGCCCGCGATCAGACGCCCACCCCTGCCCTGCGTTTCCCGGATACTAGTGCACTTTCCGAGGTAGTTTACTACTGTGCATCTTCGGCGGGACACCACAGGTTGGCCACGAGTGCGCTACACTTCCCAGATGTCGCGGTGTGATCGCGCCCCGAAATTCCGCCTGACATTCGTGCCTTTAGCACGGCAAATCCTCCGTGTGAACGGGGCCCTGGTGGACCAAAGGGAACAGTGGAGCTGTTTGTGTCTAGATCTTCCAAAGCAAGCCCATCTCCCAGCTGCTTTCAGCCCTCTCGGAAATGTGTTCCGTCTCCAGAGAGCAATTCATCTCAAATAGAAAAAGGTGCTGAACTTTCAGTCTCCCGTGTCTAAGTGGGGGCTGAATTCCTCCTTCCAATCAAAGCACTTGGCAATATTCTCCCCAGAGCCATCTGAGACGCCTGAAGCAAACACGATGCCGCTGTGCGATGTCACGTTCGTCACCTGAACTCCGCCAGCAGACAGGAGAGGTAATGAAGAGAAGGAATCCCGGCCCACTCGGGGCAGGGCAGGCTGTCGTGGTCTGCTCAGCATGGAACTGGTGCCTGAAGACTGGGCCCGAAACACTCTCTAAGTTCCCTGCTTCTCTTGCAGAGGATTGGAGAATGAATGACCCTCTGTGGGACCAGTGGAGCCCTGGCCCGGTGGGTGGCTGATTGAATCTCAGCAGTCGTTTCTAGAAGCCTCTCGGGAGAAAGGGTTTGCCATGCAGTGACTCCAGTTTCTTGTGGTCTGTGTGAAACAGGATGCTGGGCTAGATGGACTACTGGTCTGATCCAGCAGGGCTCTCCTTAAGAATATAGAAGAAGAGGAAGAAGAAGAAGAGAAGATTGGATTTATACCCTGCCCTTCACTACCCAAAGGAGTCTCAGAGCGGCTTACAATCTCCTTTCCCTTCCCCTCCCCACCACAGACACCCTGTGAGGCAGGTGGGGCTGAGAGAGCTCTTGACAGAAACCGTTTTCAAGAACACCTCTGACAGAACTATGGCTTGCCCAAGGTCATCCAGCAGCTGCAAGTGGAGGAGTGGGGAATCAAACCCGGTTCTCCCAGATTAGAGTCTGCGCACTCAACCACTACACCAAACATAAGAGAAGCCATGTTGGATCAGGCCAATGCCCCTATAGTCCAATACTCTGTGTCACACAATGGTCGAGACCCAGGGGCCATCAGGAGGTCCACCAGCGGGGCCAGAAGCCCTCCCACTGTGGCCCCCCAAGCCCCAAGAATACAGAGCATCCCTGCCCCAGACATAAGAACATAAGAGAAGCCATGTTGGATCAGGCCAATGCCCCTATAGTCCAATACTCTGTGTCACACAATGGTCGAGACCCAGGGGCCATCAGGAGGTCCACCAGCGGGGCCAGAAGCCCTCCCACTGTGGCCCCCCAAGCCCCAAGAATACAGAGCATCCCTGCCCCAGACATAAGAACATAAGAGAAGCCATGTTGGATCAGGCCAATGCCCCTATAGTCCAATACTCTGTGTCACACAATGGTCGAGACCCAGGGGCCATCAGGAGGTCCACCAGCGGGGCCAGAAGCCCTCCCACTGTGGCCCCCCAAGCCCCAAGAATACAGAGCATCCCTGCCCCAGACATAAGAACATAAGAGAAGCCATGTTGGATCAGGCCAATGCCCCTATAGTCCAATACTCTGTGTCACACAATGGTCGAGACCCAGGGGCCATCAGGAGGTCCACCAGCGGGGCCAGAAGCCCTCCCACTGTGGCCCCCCAAGCCCCAAGAATACAGAGCATCCCTGCCCCAGACATAAGAACATAAGAGAAGCCATGTTGGATCAGGCCAATGCCCCTATAGTCCAATACTCTGTGTCACACAATGGTCGAGACCCAGGGGCCATCAGGAGGTCCACCAGCGGGGCCAGAAGCCCTCCCACTGTGGCCCCCCAAGCACCAAAAAGACAGAGCATCACTGCCCCAGACAGCATGTTCCACCTGTACCTTGTGGCTTATAGCCACTGATGGACCTCTGCTCCACATGTTCATCCAGTCCTCTCCCCCCCCATTTTTATTTTAGTATGGTTTAGTACATGATTTCAAAAAAGGAATAGGAAAGCAATGAACAATAAAATTAATTAAATAACAGCGGGAATTACAACAAGGAACACGCAAGATTAAGCTAAAGACAACTGGGAAAAAAAGAAAACCTAATCGGCCAGGAGCCGTACAAAAACCTCAAATTATAATTCTGATTTTGCATTCAGAAAGCCAGGCAGTTCAGCTCAGGGAGGGGAGAGGGGGAAAGGCAGGGCTCAGGGAAAGTTCTAGAATGAAATGGACTGGCACTAAAGATGCATTATGACCGTTCCAAAGTTCATGTGGGGACAACAGGGCCCCGACCTCGCTTAACCTTGAAGATCTCTTTATGGCTTGAGATTCACGCAGAATTCAGGTTCTCCTTTCCCCTCACCTTCAACCCCTGCTCACACATGCAGGCAAGTGAGCAGGAACAATAATTATCATTCCGGAGGCCATCCAGGAAAATATGGACACAGCATTCTCCTCCTCTGAGGTCAAGGTGGTGACAGTGGTCTGACTGACCTTCACCCCAGCCCTCTGCACATACGGTGTAACCCAGGGGAGTCGAACTCATTTGTTACGAGGGCCGGATCTGACCTAAAGGAGACCTTGTTGGGCCAGGCCATGTGTGTCATCAAATGTAATGCCTGGTGGCGGAGATATAAACTTTATAAAGGACACAAACACAAAGGGTGGGTTTTTTAACTTAAAATCATGCTTAAAACATTAGCACTCTTGCAATATTTGTCTATTTAACAGTGTGTGATAACTGACACCTCTCTTGCTCTGAATTATTGCATCAGAATGTCTGTGCTGTTGCAATCTTGAGTGTGCTGTTCAGGTGTGCATCTGTAAGCTGCAATCCAAGAAGAAGAAGAAGAAGAAGAGTGAAGAGCTTTTTTGTTTCGTTTGGTGCCCCCCTCAGCAATCTCTCCTTCTTGACCAATGTTTTAATTGTTTTTTGTGTGTGTCTTTGGATGTATTTTTGCTCTATTTTTAATTGTTTCAACGATACGTGTGTGTACATACACATTTATTATGGTCATAGACCAACAATCAGCACAATAGGAGGCAGATAACCCATAAAAGAACAGTAAAATTATAAACTATAATAGCATCTAACATTATAAATAGGAGGAGGAGGAGGAGGAGGAGGAGGAGATTGGATTTATACCCCGCCCTTCACTACCCAAAGGTGTCTCAGAGCGGCTTACAAACTCCTTTCCCTTCCCCTCCCCACAACAGACACCCTGCGAGGTAGGTGGGGCTGAGAGAGCTCTGACAGAAACTACTCTTTTTCAACCTACGATGATGCAGCAGCAGCAGAACTGGAAGTAGAAGCAGAAGGCAGCCAGTTCCACTGCGGGCCTGATAGAAGCCGCCTGGGGGGCCTCATCTGGCCCCCGGACCACATGTTTGACACCCCTGGTGTAACCTCTCCCAACCACCCATTTCCAGTGCTGCAGGAATCTAACAGGCCAGCCCACATAGAAAGCCAGTATCCGCATGGGTGGCGCCAAATTGCAGATCTGCAGTTGGTAGAAGGGGGAATCTCTTCTGTTTCAGCCCGTTTCCAAACCGGCGTCAAAGGCCTCATGCTCTGAAACAGTTCAGAAGTCTGGAAAACTTTAATCCTCAGGACACAGCTAGGGTTGCCAACTCGGGGTTAGGAAATTCCTGGAGATCTGGGGGTAGAGCCCAAGGAGAGCAGCGTTTGGAAAGGGGAGGAACGCCCTGAGCATGAATCATATAGAACAACAAGCTATAAAAGAAAGAGTTCAAATAGAGGGGCTAGAACTCCAAAGAAACATCCGGGCAACCAGAAACAGTTTCGAGTGGTGCCTAAACGAGGCCAGAGGACAGTTTCAAGTGGTGCCGAAACGAGGCCAGAGGACACTTCCCTCGGCCGCCGGGCACGGACCATACACCTAACTTCCCAAGTGTGCTTCTTTGGTCTGAGTGAAAAGGAAATGCAGCCAAATCACACCTGACAAATGAAAGCAAACAGTTTCCATTAAGGGGGGGGGGCGTAGAACTTCGACGCTCAAATGAAGCGGTAAAAGCTCTTCTTCGGCTCTGGTAATTTAATCTGCAGCTTGGCTCTTCCCCTCCCGACGCTTGCTGGACGTCCTTGGCTAATGGGCCCGGGAGTTGGCTAGGCCGGGCCACGCTGGAGCTCCACGTATCTGCCGGTGACACACACATCGAAGTTAGTTCTCTGCAGCTTGATTTTCAAGTCATCTTTATGTCTTGATCCGTCTTCCAGAATTGGGGCTCTTCAGCATGATGCAGAGAAGAAGGAGAAGAAGAGATTGGATTTGTACCCTGCCCTTCACTACCCAAAGGAGTCTCAGAGCGGCTTGCAAACTCCTTTCCCCTCCCCTCCCCACAACCGACACCTTGTGAGGTAGGTGGGGCTGAGAGAGCTCTGAGAGAACTGCTTTTGGGAGAACAGCTCCAAGATAACTTGTGACTGACCCTGTTGCTGGCCCTCCAGAGGAACTGGCTGGCCACTGTGTGAGAGGCAGGAGGCTGGACTAGATGGACCCTCACTGGCCTGATCCATCAGGGCTCTTCTGAGGTCCTTATCAGGGGAAGGCCTCGGCCTCTCTGCCCTGTGGCTGGCCCTCTAGAGGAACGGGCTGGCCCCTGTGTGAGACAGGAGGCTGGACTGGATGGACCCTCACTGGTCTAATTCCAGCAGGGCTCTTCTGAGGTTCTTCTCAGGGGACGTTCTCGGCCTCCCTGCCCTGTTGTTTTTCCTCCAGAGGAACTGGCTGGCCCCTGTGTGAGACGGGAGGCTGGACTAGATGGACCCTCCCTGGCCTGATCCAGCAGGGCTCTTTTGGTGTCCTTTTGTCCAGTGTGATGGTCAGGATCGCTAAACAGAATCTTTTGTCATCTCCTGCCAGGCTGTGTCTCACGGCCGTTTTGTTTATCTGGGGCACTGCAAAAAAGAAAGAAAGGGTGAGTGTGTGTCACAAGATGCTTAGAAGAAGCACCTGTTGGGATCCCGTGTGCTTGGAAGTCGGCCCTGGATGGTACGAGGATGGGAGACCACAAAGCAAGTCCAGGGCCACAACATAGTGGCAGGCCGTGGCAAAGCAGCTTTTGCCCTGACCTGGGGAGCCCTGGCTCGCCTGATCTCGTCAGATCTTGGCTGATTCTCTGTTGCCTTTCCCCTCCGTTGTTTTACGAAACCCACGTTGGAACAGAAATCCCCCTCTTCATTGCATGCTGCTTTCACTTCCTTTGATCGTCGGGTTTTATGGTCGCCTCCACACTCTGTGCCACTTTTGCTTTCTTTGATCATCGGATTTTATCGTACCTTCTGCATTAGGGTTGCCAAGTCTACTTAGCTTGGCGGCGGGGGAGCCTCGCCGGGCTCCGGGAGCTCTCCGGTGATGTGTGTGCGCGCGCGCTGCCAGCACGTCACAGGAAGGGACGCGCTACGTCGCTCACGTTGGGGGCATGGCCCCGATCGCCGGAGGGGTTTTCCCTCCGACGATCGGGGCCACGCCCCCAATGTGAGTGACGTGGTTGTGTCAACTCTGGTGACGCAACCACGCTGCGCTTCGGGGGGCGGAGTCCCCCCCGGGGCCCGATTCTGCGGTGGCGGAAATCGGGCCTCCAAAGCAGGGGTTTACCCACCCACCCACCCCCACTTGGCAGCCCTATTCTGCATAGATTTATGGCCGTTTTATGGCCATTCAGGGGTGACTTGGCAGTCAGCGCGGGTATTTGAATGTGGTTTTGAGCTGCCCTTTTCCCTCCCAGTTGAGAATACGTGGAGCGAACGCTAGATGCAGAATTGCCCCTGGAAACCTAAGCAGGGTCGGCCCCGGTTGGCACTCGGATGGAAAACCACCAAGGAATTCCAGCATCCCAACGCAGAGGCAGGCAATGGCAAACAATGGCAAAAGAGAGAGATCTTGGAGTTGTAGTAGATAACTCAATGAAAACATCGAGGCAGTGTGCGACTGCAGTTCAAAAGGCCAATGGTATGCCGGGGATTATTGGGAAGGGAATTGAAATCAAATCAGCCAGTATCGTAATGCCCCTGTATAAATCGATAGTGCGACCTCATTTGGAATACTGTGTACAGTTCTGGTCACCACACCTCAGAAAGGAGGTTATAGCATTGGGAAAAGTGCAGAAAAGGGCAACTGGAATGATAAAAGTATTGGAACACTTTCCCTATGAAGAAAGGTTAACGCCAAAAAAAGCCAAGCAGGAATTCATTAGCAGCCATGACAGGCCACACCCAACAGCAGAAACTCATTAGCATAGTAGGCCACACCCTTGATGGTGCATCTTATTAGCATATTAGGCCACACCCACACCTTCCCTTGGCTTGCCCATGCAAGTCGGCCCTTGGAAAGGCCGGGGAAGGCACGGGGAGGCATTTAAATGCCTCCTCGATCCTTCCAGGGGCCCCCCTGGCCCACCCACCTCGGAGTCATGTTTTTTTTTTTCCAATCTCCACTCCTTCTTTCTGTAGTCACAGACGCAGAGGTTTCGGCTGTAGTGGGCGTGGCCAGCTCTGAAGCCAGCCGGAACTCAATTCTTGTGCGTTCCTGCCCCAAAATAGCCCTGGTTAAAACGCTTGGGGCTCTTAAGCTTGGAGAAACGACGACTGAGGGGTGACATGATCGAGGTTTACAAGATTATGCAAATGATAGAGCAGGTTGAGAAAGAAGTCCTTTTCTCCCTTTCTCACAAGACAAGAACTCCATGTGGGCACTCCATGAAATTGCTGAGCAGTCGGGTTAGAACGGATAAATGGAGTCCTTCGTCATCCAAAGAGTGATTCACACATGGAATTCACTGCCACAGGAGGTGGCGGTGGCTACAAGCATGGACGGCTTCAAGAGGGAATTGGGGAAACATCTGGAGCAGAGGTCCATCAGTGGCTCTTAGCCACAAGGTATAGATAGGAACACTCAGTCTGGGGCAAGCGATGCTCTGTATTCTTGGTGCTTGGGGGGGCAACAGTGGGAGGGGCTTCTAGTGTCTTGGCCCCACTGGTGGACCTCCTGATGGCACATGGTATTTTTGGCCACTGTGTGACACAGAGTGTTGGACTGGATGGGCCCTTGGCCTGATCCAACATTGGCTTCTCTTATGTTCTTATATGGAGCAGAGGTCCATCAGTGGCCATTAGCCACAAGGTATAGACAGGAATTCTCTGTCTGGTGGGCAAGTACTCTTGGTGCTTGGGGGGGGGGGTCAACAGTGGGAGGGCTCCTAGTGTCCTGGCCCCACTGGTGGACCTCCTGATGGCACCTGGTATTTTTGGCCACTGTGTGACACAGAGTGTTGGACTGGATGGGCCCTTGGCCTGATCCCGCATTGGCTTCTCTTATGTTCTTATGTGACCTCTGAATGTCTTTTGCCTTGAAAACCCTACGGGGTTCCCACAAGTCGACTTGTGGGACACTTGGTGACACTTTACCTCCCAGCTCTCGCTTTTATTGTAAGCTTTCTCGAGCGAGAGAGAAACACAGTAGAAAAGTTTTACAAAAGTTCAAAATAATATCAGGGGGTTATTTTTTTACAGATACCAACACAGGCCGCCGATATCTGCGTCTCATTCCCTATTTTGTACACACAAGACCCCCTGATTAGCTTTTGTGTGGCGCAATTAAGCCCCGCGACTGTTGCGTTATCTTCTGCCACAAAGTGACTACTTTCTTAATACTTGGCAGCTCAGAGCCGAGCACACCCCCGGATTACTCGGAAGCTGCTTTCGCCGCCAGCCGGGAAGGCTGCGGAGTTTAGGCTGGTGATGTTTGATCTCCAAGTGAGTCTGTCTCTGAGCAGGGTAATCTGTCCATCAGCCCGTATTATCCCCGGTTTAAGGAGACGGCAGCCCTCCCTTTGCATAAGGAGGAGAGGGGAGGGAAGACAGTCTTATGGACTGAGCCCTGCTGGGATGGCATTTGGGGAGAGTTACTCAGAGCTGACAAGCGGATGGCGTTTCTGTAGGTCTTCTTCTCTGTTTCCTTTTCAAAGCCTGCTGCTCGAGGTTGACGGAATTGTGCACGGGGTAGAGAAGGCCGCGAAAGAATGACTTTTCTCCATTTCTCACAATGCGAGAACTCGTGTTGTAGATTTTCCGGGTTGTGTGGCCTTGGTTTTGGCCGGAGGTCATTTGGGGGGGGGGGAACGCGGGGAAACGCAGTTCCCCCGGGTGAGGTGCAGGGGGGCGGGGCACACGACGAAGCCCCGCCCCCTGCTTCCGGCTGCCCTGCTTCCAGCCCTCATTCAGCCAGGAGGAGGCAGGAGAAGAGGGAGGGTAAGTTGCTTCCTCCCCGCCTCTTCCCACCCCTGCCTGCCTGGGGCCAGGGAGGGCCTTGGCGGGGCTTCCTCGCTCTCCCGCTGGCCTTGCAGGTCCACCACTGGGCCCCTGATGTCAGGGTGTGTGGCATATGCTAATGAGTTATGCTAATGAGTTCCCCTAGCTCTTTTTCTACGAAATGACCCCTGGTCTTGGCACTGTAGGACCTGGCATTTCACCAGCAGCTGTGACTGGCATCGTCAGAGGTGTAACACAGAAAGATAGAGCACTCTCTGTGTCAAGGTGAGAAGAAAAATGGTAGGCAGGTGATTTATATCTACTCAGGAAGTTGGGGTAGGGCTGAGCCGTTATCTTGTAGGAGTTCCCCAGGCTGTGAACATGCTAATGGAGGAGCTTTCCTGAGGAGGTTCTTTTGCATATGGATCGTTTCCTAAGGAGGTGAAATGCTGATCAGCCGGGTTAGAACAAATCAGAGGAAGTCCTTCTTCACCCAAAGAGTCATTAACACATGAAATTTACTGCCGCGGGACGTGGTGGCGGCTACAGGCACAGAAGACTGCAACTGGGAAGTGGCTATTAGCCACAAGGTTTAGATGGAACACTCTGTCTGGGGAAGTGATGATCTGTGTTCCTGGTGCTTGGAGGGCTACAGTGGGAGGGGCTTCTGGAATTCTGGCTCCACTGGTGGACCTCCTGATGGCCCCTGGGTTTTGGCCACTGCGTGACACAGGGTGTTGGACTGGATGGGTCATTGGCATGATCCAGTATTGGCGTCTCTTATGTTCTTACATCTGGGGCAGTGATGCTCTGTGTTTTTGGTGTTTGGGGGGCCACAGTGGGGGAGCTTCTCTGTTGATGGACCTCCTGATGGCCCCTCGGTTTTGGCCACTGTGTGACACAGTATTGGACTGGATGGGCCATTGGCATGATCCAACATGGCTTGTCTTATGTTCTTATGCCTGGGGCAGTGATGCTCTGTATTCTTGGTGCTTGGGGGGCCACAGTGGGGGAACTTCTGGAGTTCTTGCCCTGCTGGTGGACCTCCTAATGGCCCCCGGGTTTTGGACACTGCATGACACAGAGTGTTTGACTAGATGGGCCATTGGCCTGATCCAACATTGGCTTCACTGGTTGAGAGCCAGTTTGGTGTAGTGGTTAAGTGTGCAGACTCTAATCTGGGAGAACCGGGTTTGATTCCCCACTCCTCCACTTGCACCTGGCTGGATGACCTTGGGTCAGTCACAAGTTCTCTCAGAGCTGTTCTCTCAGGAGCAGTCCTCGAAAGAGCTCTCTCAGCCCCACCTACCTCACAGGGTGTCTGTTGTGGGGATGAGTGATTGTAAGGGGAAAGGAGACTGTAAGCTGCTCTGAGACTCCATTGGGTAGTGAAGGGTGGGGTGTAAATCCAATGTTGTTGTCTCCTCCTCCTCCTCATGTACAGCTGAACGTGTGATTGAAACCACAAGTTCATCCAGGAACTGGTCCACCAACTTCATTTGGTTTTTTTGTAATTAACATTTTATTGCTTTTTAAACAGAAATTAAACATAGTTAGCATTTAAAAGAAGAAGAAGAAGAGATTGGATTTATACCCCGCCCTTCACTACCCAAAGGTGTCTCAGAGCGGCTTGCAAATTCCTTTCCCTTCCCCTCCCCACAACAGACACCCTGTGAGGTCGGTGGGGCTGAGAGAGCTCTGACAGAAACTGCTCTTTTTCAAGGACAGCTCTTGTCAGAACTACGGCTTGCCCAAGGTCATCCAGCCAGGTGCAAGTGGAGGAGTGGGGAATCAAACCTAGTTCTTCCAGATTAGAGTCCCAAAATTTAGGAAGAAGAAGAAGAGATTGGATTTATACCCCGCCCTTCACTACCCAAAGGTGTTTCAGAGCGGCTTACAAACTCCTTTCCCTTCCCCTCCCCACAACAGACACCCTGTGAGGTCGGTGGGGCTGAGAGAGCTCTGACAGAAACTGCTCTTTTTCAAGGACAGCTCTTGTCAGAACTACGGCTTGCCCAAGGTCATCCAGCCAGGTGCAAGTGGAGGAGTGGGGAATCAAACCCAGTTCTTCCAGATTAGAGTCCGCACACGTAACCACCACACCAAACTGGCTCTTAACATCAATAGACTTCCTCAATGATTTATAACAACAGTATAACATTTACAAGATACAAAATTTACAATCATATAACACAACTAAAGGAGATGCCATGGCTCAAGTGGTTAAGACACTGAACTGCAGGTTGTGGAAGGTCAGTAGTTCAGCAGTTTGAGACCCGAGTGCGCCGCATGACGGAGTGAGCTCCCGTCTCTGGTTCCAGCTCCTGCCAACCTAGCAGTTCGAAAGCAAGAAATTGCAAGTAGATAAATAGGGACCACTTCGGTGGGAAGGGAACAGCGTTCCGTGCGCCTCGATGTTTAGTCATGCCGGCCACATGACCACGGAAACGTCTTCGGACAGCGCTGGCTCTTCGGCTTGGAAACGGAGATGAGCACCGCAACTCTAGAGTCGGACTCAACTGGCTTTCGAGCAAGGGAACCTTTACCTTTACCTTTAACACAACTAGAAAACTTTAACAAGTGAAAGCACAAGAGGTCTTGCCTACCAATGCAGGATGAATGAGCGTTCACTGGAATGTGTGAACAGGGCTAGAATCGGGCATTGAAACCTGCACTACAGGCTGTCAATCAACACCGCAGAAAAGTGTGGTAGGAAGTGAGAAGGGCTCCATGTTTCTTTCCCTTTTTTAGTTCTCAATTTCCCTGGTTCCGGATGACAGAGACCAATTCCCCTGGAGGAAATAGCAGCGTCAGAGGGGAAACTCAGTGGTGGACCAGAGATCCTAGGCGAAATCTCTCCCCAAATCCTTCCTTCCACAGGTTCCTTCCTCTGAATCTCCAGGAATTTCCCAGGCCACGGTTGGCGACTCTGAGCCGGGAAGGAAGAAGTAGGAAGTCAGAAGGGGCAGTGATTCTACCCGGGGCCACAGCAGGTCCTGATGCAGGCAGGAATCATAGAACCATAGAATGTTAGAGTTGGAAGGGACCTTGCAGGTCATCTAGTCCAACCCCCCTGCACTCTGCAGGAGCACAGCCAAAAGAGAGCCCTACAGACCTAGAACATACCCGAAAGATGGTCGTCCAGCCCCCACTTGGAAACGTCCAGCGAAGGAGCATCCACCACCTCCCGAGGCAGACTGTTCCACTGTTCAACCACTCTTACAGTTGGGAAGTTTCTCCTGATATTTAGCCGGTAACGACTCCCTTGTAATTTCCACCCATTAGATCTAGTCTTGCAATCCGGAGCAAGAGAGAATAGATCTGCTCCATCTTCTCCATGACAGCCCTTCAGATACTTGAAGACTGCAATCGTGTCCCCTCTAAGCCTTCTCTTTCCCAGGCTAAACAGACCCAACTCTTTCAGCCTTTCCTCATAAGACTTGGATTCCAACCCTCTCACCATCCTGGTCGCCCTCTTCTGGACACGCTCAAGCTTGTCAACATCCTTCCTAAAATGTGGTGCCCAAAACTGGACACACGACTCCAGGTGAGGCCTGACCATAGCAGAATAGAGCGGAATGACCACCTCCCGCGATCTGGACATGATGCTTCTGTTAATGCATCCTAAGATTGCATTTGGTTTCTTCACAGCCACATCGCACTGCAGGCCGTGGGAATGTGGCTGGAGAAGGTTATTCCTTCTGTGGGGAAATCCAGCCGAGCAATCTGTCACAGCGGCAGGATGAGAAGGTTAGGGGGCCGCCGAGCACTGAGGAGCAGCAGGTACCTGTTGACCGGGCTTCCTTCGCGAGGAGAAAAGAACATTCCCCGTGCTGTAAAACAGCATTGTGACACCTGAAAGCCGTGCAGGGAAAAGACAAGATGGATCACTGACAAAAGCATCAAAGCTTCTGCGTCTTCCCTCTTGCGGCCTTCCAGCAAAGGCCTTTTTATCTTGCTGTCAGGAAGTCGGCTGGCAGTAAGCTTCGCTGCATGCACGCCTAAGAGCCACTTTGGTGTAGTGTTTAGGAGCGCAGACTCTAATCCGGGAGGACCGGGACTGATTCCCCACTCCTCCACTCACAGCTGCTGGTGTGACCGTGGGTCCGTCACAAGTTCTCTCAGAGCTCTTCTCTCAAGGGCAGTTTTTGAGAGAGCTCTCTCAGCCCCACCTGCCTCACAGGGTGTCTGTTGTGGGGAGGGGGAGGGAGAGGAGCCCCTCTGAGACTCCTTCAGATAGTCAAGGGCAGGGTATCTCCTCCTCCTCCTCTTCTTCTTCTTCTTCTTCTTCTTCTTCTTCTTCTTCTTCTTCTTCTTCTTCTTCTTCTTCTTCTTCTTCTTCTTGTAGTTACAACCATTCTGAGCCATCCAGTTCCTAAAGAAACTCCCCACCAGAAGCAGTTGCTAGCCTTGGAGTGGGGAATCCGGGCCAGCCCTGAATGGCTGTCTTAGGGTTGCCAGCCCTAAGACAGGTTGCCAGCAGGGCTCTTCTGAGGTTCTTATCAGGGGAGGGCCTCGGCCTCTCTGCCCTGTTGTTGGCCCTCCAGAGGAACTGACTGGCCACTTTGTGAGACGGGAGGCTGGACTAGATGGACCCTCACTGGTCTGACCCAGCAGGGCTCTTCTGAGGTTCTTCTCAGGGGAAGGCCTCAGCCTCTCTGCCCTGTTGTTGGACCTCCAGAGGAACTGGTTGGCCATTCTGTGAGACAGATGCTGGACTGGATAGACTACTGCTCTGATCCACCAGGGTTCGCCTTGGCCTCTGTGCCTTGTTGTTAGACGTTCAGTCCACAGATTTCTCCGCTACCATGACGGTCCACAGCTATGCTGCATGGGTCCCACAAGGGTCCCTCTGCCCAGCTTTTTTTTTTGAGAGGGCGCAAGATTCCATTCTGGCTTTTCATCCCTTCCCCCTCCCCCCTGGTTGCCCACTCTCTGACACATCTCTTGGGCAGCTGGTGTCATGCATCAACTGAGAAATGCCCTTTTCTCCTCTTCAGCCTCGACCTCTCGCTCCGACCCCATCGCGTGCCTTGCTGGGAAATTCCCCAGCCGTGTTCCTTGCAAGGTTTTGTGTCGTTTTTGATCCCTTCTGCAAAGCTCGATGCTTGGCATAATCTGATTAGCAGCTCCTGTCTAAGCCTCGCTATTCTTTTGATTTAAGGAACGCTCCACTTCGTGGAGTCAATCGGAAGCCCAGCTAATAAGACGACACCCTGACTTCGTTTTCTTTTCTTTTCTTTTCTTCATCTTTTTGGATTGATGGTTTGGGCTTGAACTGCTGGAGCATTCTGTGCCACTCGGAGACCTGCTGCTAGCCTCGTGACTGATGGTGCCGTCAATTCGCAGCTGTCTTAGGGTGACCCTGTTGGGTTTTCAAGGCAAGAGACAAACCGAGGTTGGTTTGCTGTCGCCTGCCTCTGCGTAGCAACCCAGAACTTCTTTGGTGGTCTCCCAACCAAGCACTAAACAGAGCTGACCCTGTTTTGCTTCCGAGATCTTATGAAATTGGACTAGCCTGGCCACCCAGGTCAGGGCCAAAAGACATACAAAAGGGCTTTTCTATTGCCTACCTCTGCGTAGCAACTCGGATGTCTTTGGTGGTCTCCCATCCAAGTCCTAACCGAGGTCAGCCTTGCTTAGCTTCTCAGATCTGACAAGTTCGGGTTAGCCTGGGCCATCCAGATCAGGCCAAAAGACATACAGACATACAGAAGGGCTTTGCCATTACTTACCTTTGCATAGCAACCCAGACTTCCGTGGTGGTCTCCCATCCAAGTCCTAACCAGGGCCGACCCTGCTTGACTTCCAAGATCCGCCAAGATCGGGTTAGCCTGGCCCATCCAGGCCAGGCCAAAAGACATACAGAGGTGCTTTGCATTGCCTACCTCTGCGTGGCAACCCCTATTTCCTTGGCGGTCTCCCATCCAAGTCCTAACCAGTGCTGAACCTCCTTAGCTTCCGAGATCTGATGAGATCGGGCTAGCCTGGGCCGTCCAGGTCAGGGTCAAAGACACACAGAGCTGGTTTGCCGTTGCCGGCCTCTGCGTAGCAACCCTGGGATTCCTTGGTGGTCTCCTGTCTAAGTACTAACCAGGGTTGATCCCGCTTAGCTTTCAAGATCTGACAAGATCGGTTTAGTGTGGACCTTCCAGCCTCTGGCTGCCAACGTCCAGGTGGGCCCTGGAGATCTCCCAGAATTACAACTCATCTCCAGACAACAGAGCCCCTAGAGAAAGTGGCTGCTTCGGAGGGTGGCCTTCGATGTCATTTAACCCTGCTGAGATTCCTCTTAAACCCCGCCCTCCTCGGCCTCCCCCCCCCAAATCTCCAGGAATTTCCCAACCCAGAGCTGGCAGCCCTATCCCAGTGGCTGTACAAAAGTATTAGACAACAAAGAGTGTCCTTAGAATGACTTACTATTTTTCACAGAGGTTATCAATGACTCCTTCTTGGTCTCCAAACATAGTCACAAAAAAAGTGGCTACGGATCGCCCAAGTTGCCGTCCGTTTCCTCTGACTCTTGACTTCTTCAGGCTGCTGTCTCAGTGGTGGAGCTTATAAAGTGGTGATGCTTATAAAGACATTCCATACAGAAGAAGAAGAGGAGGAGGAGGAGGAGGAAGAAGAAGAAGAGGAAGGAGGAGAAGGAGATTGGATTTATACCCCGTCCTTCACTCAGAGTCTCAGAGCGGCTCACAAACTCCTTTCCCTTCCCCTCCCCACAACAGACACCCCATGAGGTAGGTGGGGCTGAGAGAGCGCTTTTGAGACCTGCCCTTTCAAGGACAGCTCTCGTCAGAACTATGGCTTGCCCAAGGTCATCCAGCAGCTGCAAGTGGAGGAGTGGGGAATCAGACCCAGTTCTATCTTTCGGCTCTGTTCCTGCAGAGTGCAGGGGGTTGGACTAGATGACCTGCAAGGTTCCTTCCGACTCTAACATTCTATGATTCTTTGATTCCCAGATTAGAGTCCACGCACGTAACCACTACACCAAACTGGCTTTCAGATCTTGTATACTATTCAAATAGGGTTGCCAGCCTCCAGGTGGGGACTGGGGATCTCCTGCTTTTACAGCTGATCTCCAGCTGACAGAGATCAATTTCCCTGGAGAAAGTGGCTGCCTTGAAGGATGTACTTTACGGCATTGTACCGTGCTGAGGCCCCTTCCCAAACCCCGCCCTCTCCCGGATGAGCCCCCAAATTCTCCAGGTATTTTCCAACCCAGACCTGGCAAGCCTACATGGAGAGTGTATAATCTCCCCCCCCCCAAAAAAAAAGCTCTGGAAGTTAATTCTGACGCTCAGTCTATCTTGCTTTGCTTTGGCTTCTTTGCTGGGCTCTGATCACCAACCGAACGCATCCCATGAAATCCTTCCCCGGTTTCCATGATCGTTCACAGCTGTGCAAATACTCACAGAAACAGTACGATAAGACTTCTGCAGGTCGTTGTCTCATTTTAAGGAAAGGCTATTTGTGTCTAATACTTTTGTTAAATACTGGGTTCTGGACGCATTTGCAGTGATCAGCTCTAGTTTATTTAGTGATTTCAGAAACACAAGGACACTCAGCAGGGTTGTAGCCCTGCTTAGAAAGCATGCAAACACCCCACACCCCACACACCCACTCCCAAGGATGGGCTATTTACATTACACTGCTTATCTATAGGCCAATTCCAGGATCCTGGTCAGCTATTGTTCTTGGGGAGCAAGCTCACCCTGTTCAAGGTCCCCAGTCAGGGATGGCTTCGGCTTGATACATCACACATTTTGTACAGTTTTGTTTGGTGACTTGCATACTTGCATACACTCTGCATCCATTTGGTGGCTGATTCTATTCCAGCGGCCGGCAAGGACAGGGTTGCCACTTTCTGGAAAGTCAGGGGAAGTCAGGGAAATGAAAATTGGTCAGGGAAAGTCAGTGAGATTGTGATTAAAATATACTCCAGCAGTGGATTTTTGACCTGCTGCCGCAAGAGCATGATCTGTTCTTATGGCAACTGGAATAGAGAAGTAGCAGAATACAAGTAGAACTCAATGATGCCCTTTCCCAACCGTTTTACATAGAACGTTTATATAATTTTGTTGTTGTTGTTGTTCAGTCGCACAGTCGAGTCCAATTCTTCGCAACCCCATGGACAAGATCACGCCAGGCCCTCCTGTCTTCCGCCGTCCTCTGAAGTCTGCTCAATTTCATGTTCGTTGCATCTATGACACTGTCTCACCATCTCATCCTTTGCCGTCCCCGTTTTCTTTGACCTTCGGTCTTTCCCAGCATCAGGGTCTTCTCCTCCAGTGAGTGCTCCCTTCTCATTTGGTGGCCAAAGTATTTGAGCTTCAGTTTCATTATCTGGCCTTCCAGGGAACAGTCAGGGTTGATTTCTTTTAGGATTGACTGATTTGATCTCCTTGTAGTCCAAGGGACTCTCAAGAGTCTTCTCCAGCACCATAGTTCAAAAGAATCTATTCTTTGGCGCTCGGCCTTCCTTATAGTCCAACTCTCGCAGCCCTTTAAAACAAGAACAAAAATGTTATGTCATTTGTTCGCATTCAGAGTTTACTTGAATCGAAGTTTGTATCTTGGTGTAAGTTCTGGTGCAATTGCAAAACAGATGTTGCTGCAATTAATGTTGAAAGAAGCTGATATTAAATCTCTCTGACAAATATTTTTGCAGTTGAGACTTGTGTAGTTGTAGAGTGGAACCTTACCTTGCATTAATGCAATACGTCCTATTCATTTTTTAACTTGTGGTTATATTTGAATGGTGGTCAGGGAAAGTCGGGGAAATGAAAGATAGAATTTTAGTGGCAAACCTGAAGGAATGCGCCGCCCAGCTGATGCAGTGAGGTGGGGAGCAGTGTTCCCTCTAAGCTGAGTGAGTGTGAGCCGGCTCACAGTTTTTCAGCCTCTGGCTCACACATTTTTGTCTCGACTCAGGAAGGGATGGCCCCGGAGCAGTGTTCCCTCTAAGCTGAGTGAGTGTGAGCCGGCTCACAGTTTTTCAGCCTCTGGCTCACACATTTTTGTCTCGGCTCAGGAAGGGATGGCCCCGGAGCAGTGTTCCCTCTAAGCTGAGTGAGTGTGAGCCGGCTCACAGTTTTTCAGCCTCTGGCTCACACATTTTTGTCTCGGCTCAGGAAGGGATGACCCCGGAGCAGTGTTCCCTCTAAGCTGAGTGAGTGTGAGCCGGCTCACAGTTTTTCAGCCTCTGGCTCACACATTTTTGTCTCGACTCAGGAAGGGGTGGCCCCGGAACAGTGTTCCCTCTAAGCTGAGTGAGTGTGAGCGGCTCACAGTTTTTCAGCCTCTGGCTCACACATTTTTGTCTCGACTCAGGAAGGGATGGCCCCGGAGCAGTGTTCCCTCTAAGCTGAGTGAGTGTGAGCCGGCTCACAGTTTTCAGCCTCTGGCTCACACATTTTTGTCTTAGCTCAGGAAGGGATGGCTCCAGAGCAGTGTTCCCTCTAAGCTGAGTGAGTGTGAGCCGGCTCACAGTTTTTCAGCCTCTGGCTCACATTTATGTCTTGGCTCAGGAAGGGATGGCTCCAGAGCAGTGTTCCCTCTAAGCTGAGTGAGTGTGAGCCGGCTCACAGTTTTTCAGCCTCCGGCTCACACATTTTTGTCTCGGCTCAGGAAGGACGGCTCCAGACCAAACTAATGTATGCAGTAGCCAAATCGCTCGCTCACAACTTTCATGCCAGTCACTCGCAAAGTAGAATATTTGCTCACAAGACTTCACAGGCTAGAGGGAGCATTTGACTGTCCAGGAAGGGAGAGCCTCTATTCCTTCACTGTCTGCCCCCCCCCACCCAATAGCTTTGCAGAGCGGCTCTGGAGACTGGCCCAGCTGGGACAGAGCAGATTACACACCTCCCCGTCAAGAGCAAAGCGCCCTTCTTTCTGTTTGGCATCCGGAAGGAATTTGAATAGATGTTTAATAGAGGTCAGCCGGCTTCCTACCGGGCCTTTACAGATAAGAGCCACAATGGGTATTAAAAAGTGCCTCTGGTGTTGGTGCTTTCCCCCCCACTTCCACAAAATGCAATTCTCCCACCTTAATTCCGGTCCCTTCCAAGCAGCATCCCGCCTCCGCCTGGCATTTTCCAGCCACTCGCCTGCCCTTCAAAGGTTCCGATGCTTCATTTTGACAGCTGGGAGGGGGGACACACCATCGCCTGTGTCCAAAACCCCTTTTCTGGGACCGCTTCCAGCCGAGCACCTGAAATTGCCTTGGCAGCAGTTAATTAACCCTCCCGCTTTCCGAACCGTTGGGGATTTATTCTCCCATGACGGGGAAACCGAGGCGCTGGATAAAACGGGAGCGATGCAATTTGCTACACCGGCCCGAGAGAATCTGACCTGTTGCAAAAATGTGTGAAGCGGCTACTCAAATATTTGGAGTCGGGAGGGAAAGATGGCTAGGCGGGTCTTCTCCCTGGGGGGGAGGGGTCCCGCTGTTTGCCAACTAGCCATGTTCTCATCCCCTTGGCCAGCCGCAAAGAGACGCAAAGCTTGGAACAAAGTGTGGAGGGTCGGCGCAAACATAAGAACCCAAGAAGAGCCCTGGTGGGTCAGATCAGTGAGGGTCCATCTAGTTCAGCGTCCCATCTCACACAGGGGTCAGCCAGTTCCTCTGGAGGGCCAGCAACAGGGCAGAGGGGCCGAGGCCTTCCCCTGAGAAGAACCTCAGAAGAGCCCTGCTGGATCAGACCAGTGAGGGTCCATCTAGTCCAGCCTCCTTTCTCACACAGTGGCCAGCCAGTTCCTCTGGAGGGCCAGCAACAGGGCAGAGAGGACGAGGCCTTCCCCTGAGAAGAGCATCAGAAGAGCCCTGCT
>NW_015176525.1:123586-151041 GCF_001447785.1 Gekko japonicus | reverse complement strand
GAAGAGGAAGAGGAAGAGGAAGAGGAAGAGGAAGAGGAAGAGGAAGAGGAAGAGGAAGAGGAAGAGGAAGAGGAAGAGGAAGAGGAAGAGGAAGAGGAAGAGGAAGAGGAAGAGGAAGAGGAAGAGGAAGAGGAAGAGGAAGAAGAGGAGGAGGAGAAGGAGGAGATTGGATTTATACCCTGCACTTCACTACCTGAAGGAGTCTCAGAGCGGCTGACAAACTCCTTTCCCTTCCCCACCACAGACACCCTGCGAGGTAGGTGGGGCTGAGAGAGTTCTTGACAGAAACGACTCTTTTTCAAGAACAGCTCTTATCAGAACTATGGCTTGCCCAAGGTCATTCAGCCAGGTGCAAGTGGAGGAGTGGGGAATCAAACCCGGCTCTCCCAGATTAGAGTCCGTGCACTTAACCACTACACCAAACTGGCTCTCGTGATGTGGTGAGTGAATTTTACTGCATAAAATTAGTTTTCTCTGGAGCCACCCTCCCGGAGCAAAGACGACAATGTGTGAGCCAGAGGCTAAACAACGGTGAGCTAGCTCATACTAACTCAGCTTAGAGGGAACACTGGAGACCCCTCGTCCTTAAAATCACCAGGACACTCTCCCATGGTTTGGAGATTGAGTCTAGCGGCATTCCCGACCCTTGGCTACTCTGTGCCCTCCCCGGGGGCATCAAAACGAGAGCGATGATGAAATGTCATTTCCTGAGTGACAGACGTTGGGAGCGGAGAATCCACGTTCCGTACCCAGCACTGATCTGTTCCCGTCAGGACTCTTGAGAGACGTCCAAGGGTAAATCAGATCGACATGGTGTCATTATGCTCCGCCGTGCTCCTGGGATGACTCCGGGTGGGCGGCGGGACGGACTCCTCGGCCAGGGCCTGCGGGCATGGCGATAAGATGCCCGCCGTTCCCCTGACTGGCAGCAGGGGCTTAATTCCGAACCTCCTCTGTGTCAGCCGGGTCAAGGTGTGCGTGGATTTGCCATCTCCCTTTCGTGGCTCCAACACATCCCTGTCTCCGTTGATACTTGTCATCCGGATGATCTCTCCCTCTCAAAGTGAGTGATTGGCAGCCCGCCGGTGCCGCTCTCTGTATAAGGACCTGGAGAGAAGCCCAGGGGGCTGATGGGCAGGAGATATGGAACGGTGTCAATCCCCGGCATCTCCAGTTAGAAGGACCAGGAAGATGTGAGAGACCTCAGCCTGAGACCCTGGAGAGTCATAGAGAGGGGTCGTGGTTCAGTGGCAGAGCCTCTGCTTGGGATGCAGAAGGTCCCAGGTTCAATCCCCGGCATCTCCAGTTAAAAAGGACCAGGCAGGAGAACAAGAAGAAGAGATTGGATTTATACCCCGCCCTTCACTACCCAAAGGTGTCTCAGAGCGGCTGACAAACTCCTTTCCCTCCCCCTCCCCACAACAGACACCCTGGGAGGTAGGTGGGGCTGAGAGAGCTCTGACAGAAACGGCTCTTTTTCAAGAACAGCTCTTGTCAGAACTACGGCTTGCCCAAGGTCACATCAGCAGGTATACGCGGAGGAGTGGGGAATCAAACCCGACTCTCCCAGATTAGAGTCCGCGCACTTAACCACGACACCAAACAGAGGTGATGTGAATGACCTCTGCCTGAGACCCTCAAAAGCCACTGCCAGTCTGAGTAGACAAGACTGACTTTGATGGACCGAGGGTCTGATTCAGTATAAGGCAACTTCATGTGTTGGGGGGGGGGGCCTGTGACTCAGTGGCAGAGCATCGCTCTTGGTACACAGAAGATCCCAGATTCAATCTCCGGCATCTCCAGCTCGAAGATTCAGGCATTAGGAGATTTGAAGGACCTTTCAACTGCCTGAGACCCTAGAGAGACGCTCCCAGTCTGAGTAGTGTTCATGAGCACCGAGCTTCAAGAAGAAGAAGAAGAAGAAGAAGAGATTAGATTTATGACCCGCCCTTCACTCCCCGAAGGTGTCTCAGAGCGGCTGACAAACTCCTTTCCCTTCCCCTCCCCACAACAGACACCCTGTGAGGCAGGTGGGGCTGAGAGAGCTCTTTCGAGAAGAAGAAGAAGAAGAAGAAGAAGAAGAAGAAGAAGAAGAAGAAGAAGAAGAAGAAGAAGAAGAAGAAGAAGAAGAAGAAGAAGAAGAAAAGAAGAAGAGATTGGATCTATACCCCGCCCTTCACTAGGAGTCTCAGAGCGGCTTACAAACTCCTTCCCCTCCCCACAACAGACACCCTGTGAGCAATGTTCCCTCTAAGCTGTGGAGTCTTGTGAGCAAAAATTCTGCTTTGTGAGCTACAGGCGTTAAAGTTGTGAGCAAGCGATTTGGCTGCTGCATAAATGAGTTGGCTCTGGAGCCCTCCTTCCTGAGCTAAGACAAAAATGTGTGAGCCGGAGGCTAAAAAACTATGAGCTAGCTCGCACTAACTCAGCTTAGAGGGAACACTGCCTGTGAGGTGGGTGGGTCTGAGAGAACTCTGACACAAACGGCTCTTTCAGGAATAGCTGTGCCAGAGCTTGTGACTGACCCAAGGTCACATCAGCAAGTACAAGTGGAGGAGTGGGGAATCAAACCCGGCTCTCCCAGATTAGAGTCCGCGCACTTAATCACTACACCAAAAGAAGGTTGAATCCAGAATTCTTTCGCTCTGTCCTCTGCAGTGTGGCCTATAGATAGTCACTGGCAAACCTGTTCGTTTGTAAGCACTCAGTGTGTGTGTGTGTGTGTGTGTGTGTGTGTATCTGTGTAAATACACATCATTTTTATTTCGTTTTCCTGTGCTTTCTAAATAGGGTTAATTTTAATAGTGTTGCCTTCTTTTAAAAAAACATTGCATTGTTTGGCTTACTTAATTTCATTGATTCAAAATTGCATTGAGTGTTCCTTTTAACGGAGCGGAGTTTAATTTAGCCGACAAGTGGGGCCTTAATTCGCATGCGATGACTGTAGGATTGGGCACAAGAGTTATTTTTACGGCCGTGTTTTGATTCAGAGAAGCCATTCATGCAATATCCTTTCTGCTTGGACTGTGCAGGGTTACCAACTCTGGGGTTTGTGGCGAATAGCTACTGATGGACCTCTGCTCCGTATGCTTATCTAATTCCCTCTTGAAGCCGTCCATGCTTGTAGCTGCCACCACTTCCTGTGGCAGTGAATCCCATGTGTTCCTCACTCTTTGGTGAAGAAGGACTTCCTTTGATCCGTTCTAACCTGACCGCTCAGCATTTTCATGGAGTGCCCACGAGTTCTTGTCTTCTGAGAAAGGAAGAAAAGGACTTCTTTCTCCACCTGCTCTAACCCATGCATAATCTTATAAACCTCAATCATGTCACCCCTCAGTTGTTGTTTCTCCAAGCTAAAGAGCCCCAAGTGCTTTAACCTTTCTTCATAGGGAAAGTGTTCTAACCCTTTTATCATTCGAGTTGCCCTTTTCTGCACTTTTTCCAAAGCTATAATATTCTTTTTAAGGTGTGATGGAAGATGAAGGGAGATCCTCCACGTTTCAAGGGGTGAGTTGAAATGGGAGGGGCTGTGGCTCAGTGGCAGAGCCTCTGCTCAGCATGCAGAAGGTCCCAGGTTCAATCCCCTGCATCTCCCATTAAAAGGACCAGGCAGGAGGTGATGGGAAAGACCTCGACCTGAGACCCTGGCTCAGTGGCAGAGCCTCTGCTTTGCATGCAGAAGGTCCCAGGTTCAGTCCCTGGCATCTCCAGTTAAAAGGACCAGGCAGGAGGTGATGTGAAAGACCTCTGCCTGAGTCCCTGGAGAGCTTTAAAGAGGGGCCAGGGCTCAGTGGCAGAGCCTCTGCTTTGCCTGCAGAAAGTCCCAGGTTCAGTCCCCGGCATCTCCAGTTAAAAGGACCAGGCAGGAGATGATGGGAAAGACCTCCGCCTGAGACCCTGGAGAGCTAGGGAGGGGCTGTGGCTCAGTGGAAGAGCTTCTGCTTGGCATGCAGAAGGTCCCAGGTTCAATTCCCTGCATCTCCCGTTAAAAGGACCAGGCAGGAGGTTATGAGAAAGACTTGAGACCCTGGCGAGAGGCTGCCAGTCTGCCCAGGTAATACTGACCTTGATGGACCAAGGAGGGTCTGATTCAGTAGAAGGCAGCTTCAGGTGTGTATGTGTACCTCACAAGGTTGTTTGAGGATAAAATGGAGAAAGCAAAAACAGTGTTAGCCGCTTTGGGTTCTCCAAGTGAGAAATAAAACAAATAATAAATAAATTGGGGATTTGAACTCCATGGTAGAGCAGAGATTGGAATCCTGGTCTTTCTCTTTGTATTCTAACCTACACTATACCATATATACCATGGTTTTGGCCACTGTGTGACACAGAAGATAGGACTGGATGGGCCACTGGCTTCTCTTATGTTTTTATCCTGACTCAGTTTTACAAGCCTGTGGAACTCCCAAGGGTTGCCACTTCTCTTCAAAGGCAAGGTGGGATTCGGTAGCAAGCAGTCTTTATCAATTCAGTTTTTTCTAATTGGACTAAAATGTGGTTTAGTTTCCTCCCCCCTCCCCCTTAAGATTAAATAAAAGCAAAGTATATTGATGGAAATGAATCTGCTGTCACCGTCTGCGGTGATCTGGGATCCCAGGAACGGGAATTCTGTCACTACTTCCATGACTTCCCCTTCTATTTGCCGGGGAATGAACAATCCCCAGCATCTCCACTGCAACGAACATCTTCATCCAGGATACGAGTCCTACTGCGTCCTGGTTTCACATCCTTCTCTATGTCAGATTCCAGGCTGACATGGTCACTATTCCCCAAGGATCCCACAACGTTCATGTCACCAACCAGTTCTTCCCTGTTAGTCAGGATTAAATCCAGGATAGCAGATCCTCTGGTTCCCACCTCCACCTTCTGAGAAACTGTGTCCAGTTTTGGGCACCACATTTTAGGAAGGATGTTGACAAGCTCGAGCGTGTCCAGAAGAGGGCAACCAGGATGGTGAGAGGGTTGGAATCCAAGTCTTATGAGGAAAGGCTGAAAGAGTTGGGTATGTTTAGCCTGGGAAAGAGAAGGCTTAGAGGGGACATGATTGCAGTCTTCAAGTCTTTGAACGGCTGACCTGTAGAAGATGGGCAGATCTATTCTCTCTTGCTCCAGATTGCAAGACTAGATCTAATGGGTGGAAATTACAAGGGAGTCGTTACTGGCTGAATATCAGGAGAAACTTCCTAACTGTAAGAGTGGTTGAGCAGTGGAACAGTCTCCCTCAGGAGGTGGTGGATGCTCCTTCGCTGGACGTTTTCAAGCGGAGGCTGGACGGCCATCTTTCGGGTATGTTGTAGGACTCTCTTTCGGCTGTGCTCCTGCAGGGTGCAGGGGGTTGGACTAGATGACCTGCGAGGTCCCTTCCAACTCTAACATTCCATGATTCTATGACCACGGTGCTCTCCTGTACACCTCTCTTGCAGCTGTATCTGAAGGGCTGTCATGTAGAAGATGGAGCAGATGGAGCAGATCTGTTCTCTCTTGCTCCGGATTGCAAGACTAGGTCTAATGGGTGGAAATGACAAGGGAGTCGTTACCGGCTAAATATCAGGAGAAACTTCCTGTGAGAGTGGTTGAGCAGTGGAACAGTCTGCCTCGGGAGGTGGTGGAGGCTCCTTCGCTGGACATTTCCAAGCGGAGGCTGGATGACCATCTTTTGGGTATGTTGTAGGGCTATCTTTTGGCTCTGCTCCTGCAGAGTGCAGGGGGTTGGACTAGATGACATGCAAGGTCCTTTCCAACTCTAACATTCTATGATTCAGAGCTGTTCCCTCAAGAGCAGTTCTCAAAGAGCTCTCTCAGCCTGACCTACTGTTGTGGGGAGGGGAAGGAGATTGTCAACCTGTCTGAGACTCCTTTGCGTAATGAAGGGTGGGGTGCAAATCCAGTATCTTCTTTCTTCTTCTTCTTCTTCTTCTTCTTCTTCTTCTTCTTCTTCTTCTTCTTCTTCTTCTTCTTCTTCTTCTTCTTCTTCTTCTTCTTCTTCTTCTTCTCTCACCCACAAACCATCCCAGACTTGCATCCAGGCACCGGAATACTAGACAGGTGCACGTATCCCAAGCTTTCAAGGGTGGACAACCATCTTTCGGCTGTCCTCCTGCAGGGTGCAGGGGTTGGACTAGATGACCTGCAAGGTCCCTTCCAACTCTAACATTCTATGATTCCACTTAAAAGGGCCCGACAGTAGGTGATGTAAAAGACTTGAGACCCTGGAGAGCGGCTGCCGGTCTGAGTAGGCAATACTGACCTTGACGGACCACGGGTCTGATTCAGTGTGAGGCAGCTTCATGTCCTTCTGTAAGCAGGGCTGGATATCACATTCAGCTGGAAACGCGGAGCGACATCTTAAGGGATCCCTCCTTATGCTCTTAACGATGATTAGTTCTTTTCCTTTTTAAAAAATACATCTTGGGCCTAATGTGCACAGAGGAAATTACCCAAAGAGCAGAACTTAATGACTCTGCTGGCCTTTCCCTGTGCGTACGGGGTGGGGGGAGCTCTTCATTTGCGATGGCTTGCAGCAGGAGAGCGTCACTTTAGGAGACTGAACGGCACGTCTCAGGTCCTTTCAATTTTATGGTTTGTGGACCAGGAAACTGACAATGGGTGCGGTCACCAGTGTTCCCTCTAAGCTGAGTTGGTGTGAGCTAGCTCACAGTTTTTTTAGCCTCTGGCTCACGCATCTTTGTCTTAGCTCAGGAAGGAGGGCTCCAGGGCAAACTGATTTATGCAGCAGCCCAGTCACTCGCTCAGAACCTTAATGCCAGGAGCTCAGAAAGTAGAATTTTTGCTCACAAGACTCCGCAGCTTAGAGGGAACATTGGTGGTCACACGCGTGAGATAAACCAGGGGGGGGGGGAAGCGAGGCTATTCCCTCCGGAGGAATTTGACCCGCAGTTGTGCGATCACACAGTCCTTTGAAGCTGCAGGGGTAGCCCGCCACTGTGTGATCAGATGCAACCGCGGGTGAGTCAGGTTAAGGGGGGGGGGTTGCTGTTTGTTCCTGATGCACTTAAACAGGGAATCAGTGAATCGTATCTCCGCACTGAGGGCTCCCTATGGAGTGTGCGCTGATGCGCATACTGAGAAGGGTGAGAAAACAACGGCACGGAGTCGGGATGGCCTGATCAGACCATCCCGATGCCATGAGAGCGCGCTGGAGTGATCAGACAGGGGAAAGTCCATCCGTGGCCCGTAGCAACCCGTTTGCTACTGGACTTTCCCCGGTGTCTTTTTACTCTGCTTCTGCGGTGGAGCAGAATGGGTTGCCGATGGATGCAGGGCGCTTCCCAGATGTTCGTGTCTGATCGCGCCCTTTAAATCCGCCTGGCATTCGCGCCTATGCCGCAGCTAATTGTGTGTGTGATCGCGCTCAATGGATCAGAACAACTCTGGGGTGTCTGCCTGGAAATTAGAAGGTGGGAGGTCTGTTGTGTATCTGGGCTTCTCCCCTCTTCCAAATGACTTGAGTAATGGTACAAAGTTCCTCCCCCCCCCATATCAATTTGTTTATTAGGGTCAAAGACCCAACAAATAACATTTCATAACTACTCTATAATACATCCAAATATAACCAAATGTAACCAAATATCAAAAGATACAGTTCAAAGCAGACACAGCTTAAAACCTGAATATACAAATTCCAATACCAAATCTAAAATTTTAGACCTAAAATTAGTAAAATTATTAGGTATTTTTGTTTAGCAGCTTTTTCTAGTCTTATTTATTTATTTATTATATTTATACCCCACCCACCCTGCCCATTATAGCTTGAATAGTAAATGTCACCACTTTTAAAGACATTTCTCGGTCCCTTCTAAGTAAAAAAGCATGCCTTAGAATAAGATCAGCTAGGGCACGTATACAGTGTAGGATAGGAGAACTGTGTATTTGCAGCTTCCTTTTGTATTTCTTGGAGACCGTGTGGTATTTTTACTCTTAGAAATTCTTTACTGTTTTAAATGCTGGCAATTGTTGTTTGTACCACATAGATCTCCAAACGTGCTGCTTAAAATGGGCTCATGCAAAACTGCTGTTTCCCTGGGAGTGTGCAGGTACAGTAAGCCTTTGCTGCGGTAACCAGTTGCTGGGGGGTAGAAGACACAGGTACCAGGAGGAGCTTTAGAACAACAATGTAAAAAAGGAAGCTGGAGGTACTGCCCCACTTGGCAGGTAATTCCTAAAACAATCAGTTGTTTTGGTGTACCAAAGGGTAATGGTTTGGTGAGCTGGGAGAGTGGGCATGTCTGCAGGTGGAAGGGCAGGACGTTTGCAGGGTAATGGTACAAAGTTCCTGATGGAAGAATCCCCAGGTATTTCTCTGCTCCCAGAGAAACAAAGATGGCACCAACAATGCCTTTGGAGGAAAAGGTCACAGCCAGCCCAGCATCTGCATATTTTCACATCAGGCTCGGTGTTCTGGTGGTGAGCTCCCCCTCCCTGGCAGTCTTTAAGCAGCGTCCAGACAAACACTTGTCAATGATGCTTTAGGCTGATCCTCCATGCAGCAGGGGGTTGGACTAGAGGACCTCTGCTGCTCCCTTCCAGCTCTGTGATTCAGGTGCCGATGGGTTTTTGGAGGCTCCCTGAGTTCCGTTATTTAACATTCCTCATTGCCAGTGTAAACTGCTGATGTTTACAGAAGGATCATCCACTCTTGATAAAGAGGCTCTCCGAAATGGCCTTTTATCGATAGTCCGTTGGGTTTGGATCCCCATTCATCATATGCTTCATTACCCTAACGCAGATGGGATGGAGTGAACTCCCTTTCTACAGCAGGATACAATCTGGAGTGTATCTTGTACCTTATGGAAAGGTTTTTCTCTTACTGGATTTCTTGTGTTTTCTACATTTGGAACGGGCACTGTATGCCTCCAGAGCTGGGGTCCCCAACATTGTGCCCACCGGTGCTGTGGCGGTGCCCTCTTTTACTTTTTTTAAAAAACCTGTTTATTATTTATTTATTTATTAACTTTGATTTATACCCCACCTTGCCTGCACAGGCAGGCTCAAGGCGGCATACAGCAGGTTAAAATACAATAAAACACAGATAAGTACAATATTATAAAATTTCATATAACGGATGATATACGTTATTGAAGACCGAAATGAAATAGAATGCGGCACTTAGTAAAGCACAAATGAAAGCAATGTACAAAATGATCATCGAGTCAAGGATGGCTAATTTTGAGCTTATCGTTCAAATAATTAAGAATGACAATAAATGGAGTTCAGGCCAGTTTTAAAGATCCTTCAACTACTTGGGCGTGTCCAGAGGAGGGCGACCAGGATGGTGAGAGGGTTGGAATCCAAGTCTTAGGAGGAAAGGCTGAAAGAGTTGGGTCTGTTTAGCCTGGGAAAGAGAAGGCTCAGAGGGGACACGATCAATGTTCCCTCTAAGCTGTGGAGTCTCGTGAGCAATTATTCTGCTTTGTAAGCTACTGGCATTAATGCTGTGAGCGAGCAATTTGGCTACTGCATAAATTAGTTGGCTCTGGAGCCATCCTCCCTGAGCTAAGACAAAAATGTGTGAGCCAGAGGCTAAAAAACTGTGAGCTAGCTCACACTAACTCAGCTTCGAGGGAACACTGGACACGATTGCAGTCTTCAAGTATTTGAAGGGCTGTCATGTGGAAGATGGAGCAGATCTGTTCTCTCTTGCTCCGGATGGCAAGACTAGATCTAACGGGTGGAAATGACAAGGGAGTCATTACCGGCTAAATATCAGGAGAAACTTCCTAACTGTAAGAGTGGTTGGGCAGTGGAACAGACTGCCTCGGGAGGTGGTGGAGGCTCCTTCGCTAGACGTTTCCAAGCGGAGGCTGGCCGACCATCTCTCGGGTCTGTTGTAGGGCTGTCTTTCAGCTCTGTTCCTGCAGACTGCAGGGGGTTGGACTAGATGACCTGCGAGGGCCCTTCCAACTCTAACATTCTATGATTCTGTGATGGGAAAGACATGAGGTGTGTGAATCAATTAAAGGTGCTTTCTGTAAAGTTCCTCCTGGGTCAGCAAAAGCATCTAGCCATAATGACCGTTTGGCCTCAGACACCTTTCCTGGGGGCCGCCGAGTGGGTTTAGAAAGCAGGAGTGACTTTGGGACTTAAGTCTAGCCTGGCTCCCTGATATTTTGCGGTTGGCTCTGCCTTCTGCGGCGGCCGTTCTCAGAATCCCAAAGGTGCCCAGAGGCTCAAAAAGGTTGGGGGGGGGGGCAGTGTTCCCTCTAAGCTGAGTGAGTGTGAGCCAGCTCACACTTTTTAAGCCTCCGGCTCACACACTTCTGCCTCAGTTCGGGAAGGAGGGCTCCAGAGCAAACTGATTGATGCAGTAGCCAAATCGCTTGCTCACAGCTTTAATGCCAGTAGCTCACCAGGTAGAATTTCTGCTCACAGGACTCCTCAGCTTAGAGGGAGCACAGCAGAAGCCCTGCTCTCAGAGCAATCTTGTGTGCTGTCCGCCGGGCCCGTTCGAGGTTTCCTCCCTCCCTCCCTGCTTCCCTGGGTTGCTCCTTTCCACGGCTGTTCGGCCCACAGCAGAGAGATGCATCAAAGAGATCTGTGTGCCGAGGCCCCCCCGTCGAGACAGTGTGCGACTGCAATAAAGAAGGCCAATGCTATGCTGGGGATTATTAGGAAGGGTATTGAAAACAGATCAGCCAATATCATAATGCCCCTGTATAAATCAGTGGTGCGACCTCATTTGGAATACTGTGTGCAGTTCTGGTCGCCACACCTGAAAAAGGATATGATAGTTTTGGAAAAAGTGCAGAAAAGGGCAACTAGAATGATAAAAGGGTTGGAACACTTTCCCTATGAGGAAAGGTTAAGGTGCTTAGGGCTCTTTAGCTTGGAGAAACGACGACTGAGGGGTGACATGATCGAGGTTTATGAGACTATGCATGGGAAAGAGCAGGTAGAGCAAGAGGTCCTTTTCTCCCTTTCTCACAATACAAGAACTCGTGGGCACTCCATGAAATTGCTGAGCGGTCGGGTTAGAACGGATAAAAGGAAGTGCTTCTTCACCCAAAGAGTGATTAACACTTGGAATTCACTGCCACAGGAAGTGGTGGGTGCTACAAGCATGGACGGCTTCAAAAGGGAATTAGATAAGCATATGGAGCAGAGGTCCATCAGTGGCTATTAGCCACAAGGTATAGATAGGGGCTCTGGGGCAAGGGATGCTCTGTCTTCTTGGTGCTTGGGGGGGGTTTTCAACAGTGGGAGGGCTTCTAGTGTCCCGGCCCCACTGCTGGACCTCCTGATGGCCCCTGGTATTCCTGGCCACTCTGTGACACAGAGTGTTGGACTGGATGGGCCTTTGGCCTGATCCAACATTGGCATCTCTTATGTTCTTATGTGGCACACCCGGCCGCTCTGGAGCGCTGGAGGCAGCCCCAGTTGCCAGAGAATTTTCAGCGGGGGCCTGGGGGCAGGTGATTGGCCGAGCGGCTGGCCTCCTCGGCTCTCCCTCCGCAGCAGTGTGGTGGCTGGCTGCCACAGGTGCAGTGAGGTGGCAGGGCAGGCCATTAGAGAGCCAGTTTGGTGTCGTGTTTAGGAGCACGAACTCTGATCTGGGAGAACCGGGTTAGGGTTCTTCTTCTTCCTCCTCCTCCTCCTCTTCATCTTCCTCTTCCTCCTCCACCTCTTCTTCTTCCTCCTCCTCCTCCTCCTCTTTGTCTTCTTCGTCTTCTTCCTCCTCCTCCTCTTCCTCTTTGTCTTCCTCCTCCTCATCTTCTTCCTCCTCTTCTTCCTCTTTGTCTTCCTCCTCCTCCTCTTCTTCCTCCTCCTCTTCCTCTTTGTCTTTCTCCTCTTCTTCTTCTTCCTCCTCCTCCTCCACCTCTTCTTCCTCCTCCTCCTCCTCTTTGTCTTCCTCCTCCTCCTCTTCCTTTGCCTTCTCCCCCTCCTCCTCTTTCTCTTCTTCCTCCTCTTCTTTGTCTTCCTCCTCCTCCTCCCCTTCCTCTTTGACTTCTCCCCCTCCTCCTCTTCTTCTTCGTCTTCCTCCTCCTCCACCACCTCTTCTTCTTCCTCCTCCTCCTCCTCTTCATCTTCTTCCTCCTCTTCCTCCTCCTCCTCTTCTTCTTTGTCTTCCTCCTCCTCCACCACCTCTTCTTCTTCCTCCTCCTCCTCCTCTTCATCTTCTTCCTCCTCTTCCTCCTCCTCCTCTTCTTCTTTGTCTTCCTCCTCCTCCACCACCTCTTCTTCTTTTTCCTCCTCTTCCTCTTTGTCTTCCTCCTCCTCCTCTTCCTTTGCCTTCTCCCCCTCCTCCTCTTTCTCTTCTTCCTCCTCCTCTTCCTCTTCCTCTTCTTCCTCCACTTCTTTGTCTTCATTCTCCTCCTCCTCCTCCTCTTCTTCTTTGTCTTCCTCCTCCTCCACCACCTCTTCTTCTTTTTCCTCCTCTTCCTCTTTGTCTTCCTCCTCCTCCTCTTCCTTTGCCTTCTCCCCCTCCTCCTCTTTCTCTTCTTCCTCCTCCTCTTCCTCTTCCTCTTCTTCCTCCCCTTCTTTGTCTCCATTCTCCTCCTCCTCCTCCTCTTCTTCTTTGTCTTCCTCCTCCTCCACCACCTCTTCTTCTTTTTCCTCCTCTTCCTCTTTGTCTTCCTTCTCCTCTTTGTCTTCCTCCTCCTCCTCTTCCTCTTTGTCTCCTCCCCCCTCCTCCTCTTCTTCCTCATCTTCCTCTTTGTCTTCCTCCTCCTCCTCTTCTTCTTCCTCTTCTTCCTCTTCCTCCTCTTCCTCTTTGTCTTCCTCCTCTTCATCTTCCTCCTCCTCCTCCTCCTCCTCTTCTTCTTCTGTGCCAGCCACCACACTGATGCCGCGAGTGAACCAAGGAGGCAGGCAGGTGCGTATCTTTGCCAACGGGGCTCCCGGGGGTCGGGGGCAGGAGGGGGTCTGGCATCCTCCTGAGGAGGGCTTGGGGGGGTCATCCATGGGGGGCACTACCCTCAAAAGCCTCCGCCTGGCTATGGGCCTGGCTGGAGGACTCCCTTTCCCGGCGCAGAGGTTTGGCTGCAGCTGGAGCTGCCACTTGTTTGCAAGAGCAGGCTGGTGAGAGACATGCCTCGGGGCTTTGTTTTTCCAGGCCTCCCCAGAGGGAACGGCAATTTTCTCCTTTCCCTTCAGCCCCTGCCAGCGCAGGACACTTTATTTCGAGAGCGCTGACAGGGCAGATCAGTAACAATTTCCATCAGGCGGTGCCTGGGAAAAGCAGCCGTCGGCTGGCAGCCCAGAGAAGTGAGAAGGGACAGGTGAGTTCATTTTCCACGGCGTGCCTTCCGCAGGGAGGCGTGTGGGGAAGAAATAGCTGCTGGAATCCACCACAAACTGGCTCCAGGTCTGAGCTGGAGGGTTGGGAGGGGCCATGGCTCAGTGGCAGAGCCTCTGCTTGGCATACTGAAGGTCCCAGGTTCAGTCCCCGGCATCTCCAGTTAAAAGGACCAGGCAGGAGGTGATGGGAAAGACCTCTCAGCCTGACCCTGGAGAGCTGTAAAGAGGGGCCGTGGCTCAGTGGAAGAGCCTCTGCTTGGCATGCAGAAGGTCCCAGGTTCAGTCCCCGGCATCTCCAGTTAAAAGGACCAGGCAGGAGGTGATGGGAAAGACCTCTCAGCCTGACCCTGGAGAGCTGTAAAGAGGGGGCTATGGCTCAGTGGCAGAGCCTCTGCTTGGCATGCAGAAGGTCCCAGGTTCAGTCCCCGGCATCTCCAGTTAAAAGGACCAGGCAGGAGGTGATGGGAAAGACCTCTCAGCCTGACCCTGGAGAGCTGTAAAGAGGGGCCGTGGCTCAGTGGAAGAGCCTCTGCTTGGCATGCAGAAGGTCCCAGGTTCAGTCCCCGGCATCTCCAGTTAAAAGGACCAGGCAGGAGGTGATGGGAAAGACCTCTCAGCCTGACCCTGGAGAGCTGTAAAGAGGGGGCTATGGCTCAGTGGCAGAGCCTCTGCTTGGCATGCCGTAGGTCCCAGGTTCAGTCCCTGGCATCCCCAGTAGAATAGATCAGGCACTAGGTGATGTGAAAGACCTCTGTGGCTCATGGGTAGAGCATGTGCTTGACATGCCAAAGATCCCAGGTTCAGTTTGGGGCATTTCCAGTTAAAAAAGGACCAGGCAGGAGGTGATATGAAAGACCTCAGCCTGAGACCCTGGAGAGCCGCTGCCAATCTGAATAAACAAAACTGACTTTGATAGACTAATGTCTGAGTCAGTAAAAGAGGAAGAGTTGGTTTCTGCACCCTGCTTTTCACTACCCGAAGGCGTCTCAGAGTGGCTTACAATCGCCTTCCCTTCCTCTCCCCAGCGAGGACAAAGTTGGAGTCCAAGGGCACCTCTAAGACCGACAAAGTTGTATTCAGAGTGTAAGCTTTCATGTGCAAAGCACACCTCTTCAGACAAGTGGAATAAAGTTTCCTCAAGGGTTACTTACAGGAAAAAAGAGGCGGGGGGGGGGGCGTTAGGAGGGGCCACGCAGAGCCAAGATGCCTGTGCGGGAGCTGAAATTGGATGGCAGCAAGTTAGCAGGTAAATGCAAGAGTTAACAAAGAGATGTGAGAATGAAGCTAGAGTCCTGCAGTACCCCCAAGACAAACCAAGCTCAAACCTTCTCCTCCTCCTCCTCTTCTTCTTCTTCCTCCGCCCTGTTGCTTGCCGTCCAGAGGAACTCGTTGGCAGCTGGGTGAGGCAGAATGCTATGTTCTTAAGTCCCGGGTTCATATTCTGCCCCTCCCAGTATCTCACTCTGTCTTAGGGAACTCTCTTGCTCTCACACCTTCCCTCCCCTCCTGACCTATTTTGTGGTGGTTTCCACTTTGAATGCCCTTTGAACGCTCAGAAGGGCTGTATCGATGCTGTAAGTGCTGGGAGGCAGTGTGGTACCATGGTTATAGGGTCAGGTTAGCGCTGGGGGAGGGGGTCACGTCAATTCCCGACTCAGGCCACAAAGCTTCCTGTCTTTCTTTCGGCTCTTACCAACCTCACAGGGTTGTTGTGAAGGGGTGAGTAATGTATATCACCCAGGGCTCCCAGGAGGAAGAAGAGGAAGGAGGAGGAGGAGAAGAAGGAGGAGGAGGAGGAGATTGGATTTATACCCCGCCTTTCACTTGGAGTCTCAGAGCAGCTTACAAACTCCTTTTCCTTCCCCTCCCCACAACAGATACCCTGGGAGGTAGGTGGGGCTGGGAGAGCTCTGACAGAAACTGCTCTTTTTCAGGAACAGCTCTTGTCAGAACTTTGGCTTGGCCAAGGTCACCCAGCCAGGTGCAAGTGGAGGAGTGGGGAATCAAACCCGGTTCTCCCAGATTAGAGTCTGCGCACTTAACCACTACACCAAACTGGCTCTCAAGAATGGGCTGAGCCTTGTTGTATATGTCAGATGTATGTCAAATGCTCATCACACAGTTGACTGGCAGTTACGGTAGCTCCTCTGGTTAGAAAAGGGGTACTTAATGTCTGGATTTAGTTATGTTCCCTGTTGTTCTGGCCAGCCACCTTTCCGTTAAGGGTCTTGGCTGAGCAACCGAGGATATCCTTCCTAGAAGTTCAAGTGCACTGTTTATACACTGGGGCTGTGTTGAAATATTCTGTGCTGAATACTGAAATGCTACAAAAGTGTTTTCTGACGTAGAGAGAAGAGATGGGATTTATACATAAGAACATAAGAGACGCCAATGTTGGATCAGGCCAAAGGCCCATCCAGTCCAACACTCTGTGTCACACAGTGGCCAGAAATACCCCGTCCTTCACTACCCAGAGGAGTCTCAGAGTGGCTAACAATCTCCTTTCCCTCCCCCTCCCCACAACAGACACCCTGTGAGGTAGGTGGGGCTGAGGGAGCTCTTTCCAGAACTGTCCTTGAGAGAACAGCTCTGACAGAACTACGGCTTGCCCAAGGTCATCCAGCAGCTGCAAGTGGAGGCGTGGGGAATCAAACCCGGTTCTCCCAGATCAGAGTCCGCGCACTTAAAACCACTGCACCAAACTGGCTCTCTATGAATGAGTGCGTAAGAAAAGGTAGCAATTATTATTTGGATAACAAAAGGTAGCAAGGGCTTATTTGCGGGGGGGGGGGCACCGAAAGGGAGCCAAAGAGAGTTAGCGGTCTGTGGGATCGGGAGATTTAGGTGAGAAGAGACAATTCAGCAGAAATACACCTGCTTCTCACGGGAGGGGGAGTTGGCTAATTCACCATCGCAGGCCAGAGATGGCCTCCCCCCTCTTTCTCCACCCCCTTACAGAGGTAGACAGGAATCCGCACGTATCCTGCAAATAGTTCCCAGAACTAATTCTGTCGGGGTTGCTTAGCAACCGGCATGGCATTGTGGCAACAGAAACTCTATCGGACCTTCTCCTTTCGCATCACGCTGTGCACAAGAAGGAGAAGGCCTTTTTCCGCTTGGGATGGGGGGGGTGGCCACTTCCCCCCCCCCTGCAGCTCATGGAAAGTGGGGGAAAGGCGGCCTCAGCAGGGGAAGAGCCCTGAGAGACCCCCGGCCTTGCATCTGAGGAAAGGAAGGCTGATGGGGTGGGAGCCAAAAAGAATTCCCTCCGGGAGGACGACTCTGCTGCGTTCTTCCTTGAGAGTTGTGCTTTGTGGTTCGCCTGCCGTCTGCTCACAGCCTAGGATTGGGTGGCATCCTTTAGAATCACAGAATGTTAGAATTGGAAGGGATCTTGCAGGTCATCGAGCCCAACCCCCTGCACTCTGCAGGAGCAGAGCCGAAAGAGAGCCCTGCAACATACCCGAAAGATGGTCGTCCAGCCTCTGCTCGGAAATGTCCAGCGAAGGAGCCTCCACCACCTCCCGAGGCAGACTGTTCCACTGCTCAACTACTCTTACACAGTTAGGAAGTTTCTCCTGATATTCAGCTGGAATCGACTCCCTTGTCATTTCCACCGATTAGATCTAGTCTTGCAATCCGGAGCAAGAGAGAATAGATCCACTCCGTGTTCCACATGACAGCCCTTCAGATACTTGAAGACTGCAATCATGTCCCCTCTAAGCCTTCTCTTTCCCAGGCTAAACAGACCCAACTCTCTCAGCCTTTCCTCGTAAGACTTGGACTCCAACCCTCTCACCACCCTGGTTGCCCTCTTCTGGACACACTCAAGCTTGTCAACCTCCTTCCTCAAATGTGGTGCCCAGAACTGGACACAGGACTCCAGGCGAGGCCTGACCAGAGCAGAATAGAGTGGAACGACCACCTCCCTTGATCTGGACACAAGGCTTCTGCAGGGGTCATTTTGTAGAAAAACAGGTGCAGGAGCTCATTAGCGTAACTTATTAGCATAACTTATTTGCATATGCCACACCCCCTGACATCACCGGAAGTGTGTCAGAAGGCAACACCCACCACTCAGGCTCCACTGGACTGTTTTGTATTGCTAGCTATTGGGCGGGGGGAACGTGCAGATCTGTCCTCGCAGAGGAGGGAAAGCTGTACCTGAATAAAACTTGGTCTTAAAGGTGCCACTGGACTGTTTGGGACTGGGGAGCCGGGGGGGCTCTGCAACCTACCTGGCTTCTTCTTGCCCTGACTGAGGGCTGCTGGGAGCAGGGGGTGGGGCTTGTTGCATGTACCCACCCCCTGGGCTCTTTACTGCCAGAGCTCCACTCCTGTACGCTCCTGTGGGAAATGACCCCTGCTTCTTCCTGAGAATCCAAGAGAGGGGCCATGGCTCAGTGGAAGAGCCTCTGCTTGGCATGCAGAAGGTCCCAGGTTCAGTCCCCAGCCTCTCCAGTTAAAAGACAGCTGCATTGGAGAGTGGACTTCTATGGCGTTATACCATGCTGAGGTCCCTCCACTTTCTGAACTTGAGCCTTTCCAAGGCTCCTGTAATGATTCCATGTTTTGGGGTGTGGGATTCTTTAAATGTTTAGTGTGACTGCAGTAATGTAAGAAGAGTGATAGAGGGAGACAAGTGTGATGTGATTGGCTGATGACTGAGAGTGCAGAAGGAGGAGTGTCTCTGAGGTGATTCTGTGTTTGTAGAGAGGATTCTGTGTGTGTGAAGTTTGGAGAGAGAGCATAGTCTGTGTGACTATGGGAGTTTGAATCTATTCTGTGTGAATAAGACAAACAGTTTAGTCTGTGTGCCTGTGTGAGATGAGTCTATTCTGTGTGAGTAAGACAAAGAGTTCAGCCTGTGTGGCTATATAGATGAGAGAGAGAGATTAGACTGCATGTCTACGCCTGTCAGAGTGGAGTTTTGGGAGTTTGAGAGACTGTTTGTGATGCTAAGCTTTGCCAGTTATATTTACGAGTTCCTTTTCTTCAGCAACCGTTCAAAATAAGCAGAAACCTATTTTGTTCTTTATTAAATAAATCATTTTTTGTTTAAACCTATCCCAGAAATCAGAATAGTCCTTCCTCGGGGCCACGTAGTTCTCTGAAGCGCCCAGACCCTGGGTCATTCTACCAAAAGAGAGAGATTTGGAATTTTTAATTCCTGGTGGCAGCAGAAATCTACTAAATTCAGGTACAGAGAGTGTGCTTTAAAGGAGAAACAATCTCCCCAATAAGCGAGGACCTCACAGCTCTACCCTCACATCTCCAGGAATTTCCCAACCCAGGGATGGCAACTCTGTGTGCAGCCAGAATATCTGGCTTTTGCACCCTTCCCCCCCCCCAAACTTAGTTTCTCAGCCTCTCCTCTCCTCGTTCGTCTGTCCTCAAAGAGTCAGGACTGTGGGCGAGGAAAGGAGGTCCGCCCATCATTTTTTGCAGGCTGAAATCGATATAGGAGAAAAGGGTTAGCGGCGATAATGGAAGCCTCAGTAGAAATTTGAAAGCAAAGCACCAAGGGCTTTTCTATTTCTGGTCTCAGCGGGTGCAGGTAGCAGAAGGCTGTCGAAAAGACTTTGTAGGCCTCTGCCGGTAATTTGCTTCCTGGGAGTCGGGGTCCGCCGGCACTCCGGAGTTCCGTCCTCTGTGGAATTGCGTGCGAGCCCAAAGCGGGAAACATGCTTGTTAGGCAACAAAAATGTTCTCCCTGTATTCAATCATTTTCAGCTTCTGCACCCGATCAGTAAAATGCTTCCCTGCTGGCCATGGCGGTGGTAAGGTAAAGGTTCCCTTGCTCGAAAGCCAATCGAATCCGACTCTAGGGTTGCGGTGCTCATCTCCGTTTCAAAGCCGAAGAGCCAGCGCTGTCTGAAGACGTTTCCGTGGTCATGTGGCCGGCATGGCTAAACACCAAGGCGCACGCAACGCTGTTACCTTCCCACCAAAGTGGTCCCTATTTATCTACTTGCAATTTCTTGCTTTCGAACTGCAAGGTTGGCAGGAGCTGGAACTAGAGACGGGAGCTCACTCCATCATGCGGCCCCCGGGTCTCGAACTGCTGAACTACTGACCTTACACAGCCTGCAGTTCAGTGTCTTGGCAAAACACAGCTGCATAGAGGTCAGAGATTGGCCAGGTGACAAGGGGATTTTGGAGAGGATCAAAGGTTAGAAGAGGGGCACCCCTCCAAATTTAGGAACTTAAGGCTGTGTGATCACACACACTACATAATCCACTTTCAGTGCACTTTCCAGCAGGATTTTACTGGGTGAACTGGCAAAATCCAGTTGGAAAGTGGATTGAAAGTGGATTATTTAGTGTGTGTGGTCGCAGCCTAAGAAGAGCCCTGCTGGATCAGACCGGTGGTCTGTATAGGGTTGCCAGCCCCCAGGTGGGGCCTGGAGATCTGCCACTTTTACAACTGATCTCCAGCTGACGGAGATCAGCTCCCCTGGAGAAAATGGCTGCTTTGAAGGGTGGACTCGGTGGCATTGGATCCTGCTAAAGCCCCTCCCCTCCCCAAACCCCATCCTCTCCTGGCTCCACCCCCAAATTCTCCAGGTATTTCCCAACCCAGACCTGGCAACCCTAGGTCTGTACAGTGGCCAACCAGTTCCTCGGGAGAGCCAACAACAGGGCATAGAAGCCAAGGCCTTCATGAGAACATCAGAAGAGCCCTGCTGGGTCAGACCAGTGAGGGTCCATCCAGTCCAGCATCCCATCTCAAACGGTGGCCAACCAGTTCCTCTGGAGGGCCAGCAACAGGGCACAGAGGCCGAGGCCTTCACTTGATAGCAACCTCAGAAGAACCCTGCTGGGTCAGACCAGTGAGAGTCCCTCTAGTCCAGCATCCTGTCTAACACAGTGGCCAACCAGTTCCTCTGGAGGGCCAGCAACAGGGCACAGAGGCCGAGGCCTTCACTTGATAAGAACCTATGAGGAGCCATGGTGGATCAGACCGGTGGTCCATCCTGTCCAGCCTCCCATCTCACACAGTGACCAGCCAGTTCTTCTGGAGGGCCAACAACAAGGCATAGAGACTGAGGCCTTTCCCTGCTGTTGCCTCCAGGCAATGGCACTCAGAGGTTGGCTGCTTCTGATTAAGAACATAACATAAGAGACGCCAATGTTGGATCAGGCCAGTGGCCCATCCAGTCCAACACTCTGTGTCTCACAGTGGCCAGAAATACCAGGGGCCCTCAGGAGGTCCACCAGTGGGGCCAGGACACTAGAAGCCCTCCCACTGTTGTCCCCCCCAAGCCCAAGATGACAGAGCATCCCTTGCCCCAGAGCCCCTATCTATACCTTGTGGCTAATAGCCACTGATGGACCTCTGCTCCATATGCTTATCTCATTCCCTCTTGAAGCCGTCCATGCTTGTAGCCGCCACCACTTCCTGTGGCAGTGAATTCCATGTGTTCATCACTCTTTGGGTGAAGAAGGACTTCCTTTTATCCGTTCTAACCCGACCGCTCAGCAATTTCATGGAGTGCCCACGAGTTCTTGTATTGTGAGAAAGGGAGAAAAGTACCTCTTTCTCCCATGCACAATCTTATAAACCTCAATCATGTAACCCCTCAGTCATCTTTTCTCCAAGCTAAAGAGCCCTAAGCGCCTTAACCTTTCCTCATTGTGGAGGTCCTTTGATTCCCCTTGCATACTACCCACTGATAGACCTGTCCTCTGTGAAATTATCTCATCCCCTTTCAAAGCCATCCACGTGGTGGCCATCACCACATTCTCTGGCGGCTCAGTCCGCATCTGGGTCACTCGTACATGTCCGTATGCCACCCTGAATCCCTGGAAGGAAGAATCCCTGGAAGGACGGAAGAATAAGACAACAGTTCTTTGATCTCTTCTGAAAAAGAAGTCCTTTGATCTCTCTAGAAGGTCTCGTGTCTAGAAGGTCTTGCGCCCTGTCCTTCTGTGGGAGGTTTATTTTTTATTTTATTTTTTTTTAATGTGCCAACGAGTGTCATGTGCAAAAGGCACGGCCTGCTCAGGAACAAAACATCTCTTTGCAAGTGACTGTTTCCCAGAAGCGTTGGCAGGACTCAGACCGTCTCAACCCCCCCCCCCTCAAAGTAGCTTCCTGGCTCTCTGCTCTTCTTCGAGACATGCCGTCTTTTATCCCTGTCAAAAGATGAAGGGTGCAAATGGCAGAGCTGGCAAGACAGGCGGTGCGATCACAGTCTGGAGCACCAGAAGGAGCTGCGTCAAGCAGCCTTATGGGTGGGGGTGCACACTTGGGCAGCCTTCCTCAACCCCCCCCCCCCCGGACTCTCACTCAACGCTGGTGGCCTGTCACGGGATGCAAACTGGTAAAGGTAAAGGTTCCCTTGCTCGAAAGCCGGTCGAATCCGACTCTAGGGTTGCGGTGCTCATCTCCGTTTCCAAGCCGAAGAGCCAGCGCTGTCTGAAGATGTTTCTGTGGTCATGTGGCTGGCATGACTAAACACCAAGGCGGACGGAACGCTGTTCCCTTCCCACCGAAGTATTTATCTACTTGCAATTTCTTGCTTTCGAACGGCTCGGTTGGCAGGAGCTGGAACTAGAGACGGGAGCGCACTCCGTCATGTGGCACACTCGGGGCTTGAACTGCTGAACTACTGACCTTCTACAGCCTGCAGTTCAACAGACTGGTACCATCGAGTTTTCAACCCCATCGCCAGAGCGTCGCCTGGCTACGTGCCCAGCGTGGTGGCGCCACCTATGGGCGGCAGCATAGTGGGGCACGGATGTTTTCCGCACAGGAATGTTCCTGCCAAGAACTACGTGTCCCCGGCCGATTCTCGGTAAGTACTTGGCAAGCCTTGCTCAGTATCCAGGTGGTCAACCACCACCACAGTCCGGGTTCTTGCCAGGCTGTTAGTTGTCAAGTCAGTGCCGATATTGGGGCCGATGTTGGGGCCGGGGCCACGATATTGAAAGGCGGCACCCTCATCGAAGGCCTGGCGGAAGAGCTCCGTTTTGCAGGCCCTGCGGAACTGTAAAAGGCCCCGCAGGGCCATGATGTCATCCAGGAGCTCCTTCCACCAGTGTGGAGCCGCCACCGAAAAGGCCCTGGCTCTAGTGTATTTTTCTAATAACTTATTTTGTTAGCTTGACCCTCATATATCACTAGGGTTGCCAAGTCCAATTTTCTTACTGGCGGGGGAGTTGGTCCTCAATGTGTGCGTCACCAGAATTGATGTGTGACGTCGATCATGTTGAAGGCGTGGCCCCGAACGTTGGAGGAAAAACCATAGAGAAACCCAACGTGATTGATGTGGTCGCGTCACCTCTGGTGACGCAGCCACGCTGCGCTTCGGGGGGAGGAGTTTCCCCCGGGGCCCGATTCCGCGGCGGCGGAAATCGGGCCTCCGAAGCGGGGGTTTACCCGCCACCTGCCCCCACTTGGCAGCCCTATATATCACAGTCATATCTTGGGTTGAGTCCCCTCCCCTTTTCCCCCTCGGATCTTTATTTTATTTTATTTGTTTTATTTATCGGATTTATACCCCACCCTTCCTGCAAAGCAGGCTCAGGGTGGCTTCCATACTAGCATAAATCCAGTTAAAATCATACAATTATTTAAAACACAACAGATAAAACCAATACAAACACAAAGTGCTGGCAGCGGTTAAAAGATTAACTTAGATGGCTCGTTTTCAAAATGACTTTCCGCTTCCCAGATGTTCTCAGATGTTCTGCTCATAATTTCTTGTGGCATCGGCTTGATGTTGAAACCGTGAGCCAGGGCTCTACGTCAGCGGCGGCCCCTAATTAAATGCCTGGTGGAAGAGCCCCATCTTGCAGGCCCTGTGGCACTGTCAGAGATCCTGCAGGGCCCTGATCTCCTCCGGGAGCTCGTTCCACCAGGTAGGGGCCAACACTGAAAAGGCCCCGGCCCTGGTAGTAGCTAGTCTGGCCTCCCTCGGCCGAGGGAGGGTCAACCGATTTTGAGACCCGGACCGTAGTGCTCTCTGGGGTATTTATGAGAGGAGTCTCTGAGGTATTTATGGGAGGAGTCAGGTTCCGATCTGCATGATTTATTTGATGTGCAGAAGCACAAGGCAGTCAATTGTCTGGATTAGCTAATATTGGGGGGGGGGGAGAACCTGGGTGAAATCCAGTGTCGCTGGAAGGTTGTTGGCTTCCAACACAGAGACACGCACACAAACACACCCACCCCAGCTGTAACAGCCCTTATTGAAGTCTCAGGCATGACTGAGTCCTTCCGTGAGCCTTCTCAGATCTGGCTTGGCCTGCACTTATCCTTAATTGAGAAGCTGGAGGAGAGGGCAGGGGTTGATGGAACTGTTTGATGTCAAGGACTGCTCCATTGAAGCGCCGCCAATCTCCATAATCGAAGTGGAGCTCACAGGGGGTACTGGGGACGGAGCGCGCATGAATGCAAAGCAGGGGATGTGAACGAGCGAGAGGCCAAGAAGACCGACGGAAGAAATCGCCCCAGTGGAGGAGGGGGTGAATTTGAAAGTCTGTGGCTGAGTTGGACGGCCAAAGACGCGCATCATCTTGGTGTGGTGGTGAAGTGCGCGGACTCTAATCTGGGAGAACCGGGTTTGATTCCCCACTCCTCCACTTGCAGCTGCTGATGTGACCTTGGGTCAGTCACAAGCTCTGGCACAGCTGTCCTTGAAAAAGAGCAGTTTCTGTCAAGAGCTCTCTCAGCCCCCACCCACCTCACAGGGTGTTTGTTGAGGGGAGGGGAAGGGAAAGGAGTTTGTAAGGTGCTCTGAGACTCCTTTGGGTAGTGAAGGGAAGGGGATAAATCCAATCTCTTCTTCTTCTTCTTCTTCTTCCCGGGCTTTCCGGGCAGACATGTGGGGTCGCCCTCTCCGTGTTGGTTGGGAGATTCCTGGAGGGTTGGGGGTCCAGTCTGGGAAGGGTTTTCCCATGTATGGCCGTGGCCCCACCCCCAGCGTGCCCGGCGTCATAACATCACATCCCTGTGACGTGCACGCTGGGGCGGAGTTCCCCCCGGGCCCGATTCCCTGGCGTCGGGGAACAGGCCTCTAGGGCGGGGGGATTTCCGCCCCCCGGGCGGATTTGGCAGCCCTACTTGGCTACCTCCGCTACCTTCTGATTTCATGCTTTGAATTCCGTGGGATCCCAAAGGCAATAAAGAAAGTCATTAAACAAACATGTGTTCAATTCCCCAGGCTCTTCAAACTCCCAGAATCCAATGGGGCCACTCCTAATACATTACTCCGGGATATAAATCACTTGCTTTTCTTCGCCCCCCCCTTCCCACCCCGATTGTTAACTGGGCAAGGAACATCTCGTGGGCACTCCATGAAATTGCTGAGCGGTCGGGACAAAAGGAATTCCTTCTTCACCCAAACAGTGATTAACACCTGGAATTCACTACCACAGGTGGTGGTGGTGGCTACAAGCATGGGCGGCTTCAAAAGGGAATTAGATAAGCATATGGAGCAGAGGTCCATCAGTGGCTATTAGCCACAAGGTATAGATAGGGACTCTGAGGCAAGGGATGCTCTGGTATTTTTGGCCACTGTGTGACAGAGTGTTGGACTGGATGGTCCACTGGCCTGGTCCAACATTGGCTTCTGTCATGTTCTTATATCTGGGCAAGGGATGCTCTGTATTCTTGGTGTTGAGGGGGGCAACAGTGGGAGGGCTTCTATTGTCCTGGCCCCACTGATGGCCCCTGGTATTTTTGGCCGCTGTGTGACAGAGTGTTGGACTGGATGGGCCACTGGCCTGGTCCAACATTGGCTTCTCTCATGTTCTTATATTTGAGCAAGGGATGCTCTGTATTCTTGGTGCTTGGAGGGGGGGGCAACATTGGGAGGGCTTCTAGTGTCCTGGCCCCACTGCTGGACCTCCTGACGGCCCCTGGTATTTGTGGCCACTGTGTGACAAGAGTGTTGGACTGGATGGGCCACTGGACTGGTCCAACATTGGCATCTCTTATGTTCTTATCTGAAAAAAACCGCACTCATTTGGTATTTAAGCGAACGTTTCTTCCCCCCCCCCCGAACGTATTGTGTCCCTTCTAATGAAAGCTGGACCTCATCTTGTCTCCGATCGGGCTGCTATTGTGTCTTCTTATTGGCCCAGAGGACCGCCCGCCACCCCCGATACCATCCCTGGGAGAGGGAAATCAGATAAAGGTTATGAAAGGAAGCCGCCCCTCCTTTTTCATCGCGTTGCAATCTCGCTGGGAGAACCGTCAGCGGTTGTATTGATGTCGCCGCACGTTGGGGGGGGGGCGTTGCTTCCAGAGCCCTCTCTGTGGCCTTGCCCCCCACGTCTTCCGAGCTGTCTCTGGCTTTTCTAATTTCCTAAATGGCGTCCTCGAGGATGACAGAGAGGCACGCAACAAAGGCTCCGAGCCGTATGCTTGTCGGTGCGCCAGCTCCAGGGCCGAAGGTCTCGACAGACTGCCGATGCGGGTGGGGATTGACAGGCCCCGGGGGGGGGGGGGGTCCACGCGTGGGGGGTGCACGGGCCCCGGGGGGGGGGGGTTCTCAGCGCTCTTGGACCCGTGGCATCCCGAGACATTCTGAGCACTGGTAATCAGCTAGGATAGAGCAGGTAGAGGAAGAGGTCCTTTTCTCCATTTAAGAACATAAGAACATAAGAGACGCCAATGTTGGATCAGGCCAAAGGCCCATCCAGTCCAACACTCTGTGTCACACAGGGGCCAGAAATACCAGTGCCATCAGGAGGTCCAGCAGTGGGGCCAGGACATTAGAAGCCCTCCCACTGTTGACCCCCCCCCCAAGGACCAAGAAGACAGAGCATCACTTGCCCCAGAGCCCCTAGCTATACCTTGTGGCTAATAGCCACTGATGGACCTCTGCTCCATATGCTTATCTAATTCCCTTTTGAAGCCGTCCATGCTTGTAGCACCCACCACTTCCTGTGGCAGTGAATTCCATGTGTTAATCACTCTTTGGGTGAGTGATTGTGAGTTCTTCTCACAAGACAAGAACTCCACGGGCACTCCATGGAATTGCTGAGGGGTCGGGTTAGAACAGATAAAAGGAAGTCCTTCTTCACCCAAAGAGTGACGAACACGTGGAATTCACTGCCACAGGAGGTGGTGGCAGCAACAAGCATGGACGACTTCAAAAGGGAATGAGATAAGCATCTGGAGCAGAGGTCCATCAGTGGCTATTAGCCACAAGGTATAGATAGGGACTCTGGGGCAAGTGATGCTCTGTTATCTTGGTGCTTGGGGGGGGGCAACAGTGGGAGGGCTTCTAATGTCCTGGCCCCACTGGTGGACCTTCTGATGGCACCTGGTATTTTTGGCCACTGTGTGATACAGAGTGTTGGACTGGATGGTCCTTTGGCCTGATCCAACATTGGCATCTCTTACGTTCTTATGTTCTTACACCAAACCGTGCACTGAACCATGACACCACTACACAAATTACAAGGGATGGGGGGGGGGAGGTGGCATGGGTCATTAGATCTCGGATGCTAGTACTTGGAGGGAAGACCACCACGGAAGGCTCTGCAGAGGAAGGCAATGGAAAACCACATCTGCTTTTCCTTTGCCTTGGAAGCCCCTTGCTGGGATCGGCATAAGTTGGAAGCTATGCAGGGTTAATACTCGGGTGGGAGACCACCAAGAAAGACTTTGCAGAGGAAGGCCATGACCAACCACCTCTGCTGCTCACTTACTTCGAAAGCCCCTTGCTGGGGTGGCCATAAGTCGAGAGCTTAGCAGGATCAGTACTTGGGTGAGAGACCACCAAGGGAGACTTTGCAAAGGAATGGCCAACCACCTCTGCTTCTCACTTACCTTAGAAGCCCCTTTGCTGGGGGTCACCATAAGTTGGAAGCTAAACAGGGTTAGTACTTGGGTGGGAGACCACCAAGAAAGACTTTGCAGAGGAAGGCCATGGCCAACCACCTCTGCTTCCCACTTGCCTTGGAAGCCCCTTGCTGGGGTCGCCACAAGTCGGAAGCTAAGCAGGACTGGTACTTGGAAGGGAGACCACCAAGGAAGGCACTGCAGAGGAAGGCCATGGCCAACCACCTCTGCTTCCCACTTGCCTTGGAAGCCCCTTGCTGGGTTTGCCACAAGTCGGAAGCTAAGCAGGACTGGTACTTGGAAGGGAGACCACCAAGGAAGGCTCTGCAGAGGAAGGCCATGGCCAACCACCTCTGCTTCTCACATGTCTTGGAAGCCCCATGCTGGGGTCGCCATAAGT
>NW_015176525.1:92986-119057 GCF_001447785.1 Gekko japonicus | reverse complement strand
AGCCGATCCTCTGCATTTTCAGCTTCCTGGGTCCAAGCCATCAGGGAGATAGGATTAACAGTCTTCAAAACCGTTTCGCGGATGTCCGCGTTAAGTCCCAATCGATACATTTCAGCCAAAATGTGATCGGGGTAGTCTCGGAGCTTTGCTGCCTGCTTGTGGAATTCCAGTGTGTATTCGCGAACCGACTTCTTGTTCTGACGATAGGTGCGGAGAAATGCTTTGGCCCTTTGGCTCGCGTTGACATCCTCAAACCGAGCCCGCAGCGCCCACATGAATGCTCGCAAATTCAAAAGTTCCGGACCGCGGTCATTGTGCAGTCCCACATACCATGTGGCGGCGTCTCCTTTCAGTCTCGCCGAGATGACATCAATGAGAGCAGCTTCATTTCGGAAGAGGTGTCGGCTCTCTTCTACGAATTTGTGCACCCTCACCGTGAAGAAGGCGAGTTCCTCTGGGTTGCCGTCAAAGGTAGCCTCCAGTAAATCCTTGGGTCTGGGCCGTGGAGTCCTTACCAACGGTCCCAGCTGCCCCGGAACTCCCCCGAGAGGAAGACCCGGAGCAACCGGTGGTCCCGCTGGCACTGGCCTCATCGGTGGCGGCAGACCCGGCGGCAGACCCGGCATCGGCTGTTGCGCAGGTCCTACTTGCTGCGGAGGTCCGGCCGGTGGCTGGGCAGGCACCTGCGGCGCGGGAACTCCCGGTGCTGGGGCGACTTGCTGTTGCGCGGCGTGTGCATCAAGAAAATTAGCCATTCTAATGTCCATCATCCCCGGCAGAGCTTCCATTACATCCTGGAATGCCCTCAACAGGTCCCTCACCGAGTATTCCAGTTCCTCCAGTCGTTCCCCGGTGGTTTCCTCAGGGATCGGATCTCGAGGGTGGGAGTCCGGGGGTGGGTCGTAGTCTCCTTCCGTTTGGAAGCCCCCGGCTCCCTCCGAATCCTCTACGTGGCCTCGGGGCCCCGATGGCTCGAACATCCACTCCTCGAGGTCTTGCTCAGCACACCCCTTCTCCGAGGTAGCCCCCGGCTCTGGGAACAATCCCTTGTCAAACAGACTTTCACGTAATCCGCTCCCTCGACGGGAGTACACCTCACGGGTGCCTTGAGTGTTGTACATAGTCCAGTCATCCTGCTGTTGAGTCTTCCGCGGACCCCAGTGCGAAGGGGTCGGAGGCGGCCAAGACAGATGTGCAGGCCGGCGGGGAATCGTTCCCCCCACGGCACCCTCCAGCGAGGCTGCCGTCACCAAAGGAGCGGAGGTGTGTGGGACCGATCCTGAATCCCCCTCCGTTTTCGGTAGGTCTCCCTCAGCTCCGCTCATGATCTTGCCAGATTCGGAACGATAGGAGAAAGGGAGTTCTAACAATATGTTGGATCCCCAAGCATCGAGAATAAATCCACGTTTTCAAGAAAAGCAAAATTTATTTCAAAGCGTTGAAGACATACTCAAACACGTTCTTTGTTAGAACTGGGGATACACAGTTAGGGCGAGCATAATAAAGGAAATTCAAACAGATACATATCCAATGAATAATATTCCCGCTGGCGGGCTAATGAAACGGTTGCGCGCCCAGTCCATGGGAACCAGGCAGAACATCAGACAAAACACAGGTGCAGTTCTCATGAGATAGCAATAGGCAAGCATTACAGCATCTTCTCCCCCACACATCCACCAGTAGTTATCTTATGCATTCCAGCACAGAAGCAGGATAGTAGAAACAAGCCGGGAGCAACAGGGTAAGGATATGTACACAGAGGTCACAGAAAACAGAATGGCAGCTTGCTGACACCTTGCTGGGGTCGCCATAAGTTGGAAGCTAAGCAGGGTTAGTATTTGGAGAAGAGACCACCAAGGAAGGCTCTGCAGAGGAAGGCCATGACCAACTACCTCTGCTTCTCACTTGCCTTGGAAGGCCCTTGCTCGGGTCACCGTATGTCAGCTGCGATTTGAGAGCACTTTACACATATTTGATCAAGGGAGTTTTGACGCTCGAAAACTCCTACCTCGAAAAAGATGTTGGTCTCTAAGGTGCTGCTGGCCTCGAATCTGGCTCTTCTACTGGGAGATAGATCAAGGTGGGTAGTGCCGTATTAGTCTGTCTGTCGCAGTAGAACAGAGCCAGAGTCCAGTAGCATCTTCAAGACTAGCAAAATTTGTGGCAGGGGAGGAGCTTCTGTGAGTCACTGCCCACTTCTTCAGGTATCTTCAGGCAGGGGTCATTTTGTAGAAAAGGAGGTGCAGGAGCTCATTAGCATAACTTATTAGCATAGCTTATTTGCATAGGCCACACCCCCTGGCATCACCGGAAGCGTGTCAGAAGGCAACACCCACCGCTCAGGCTCCACTGGACTGTTTTGGATTGCTAGCTATGCGGGGGGGGGGACGTGCAGATCTGTCCTCACAGAGGAGGGAGAGCTTGTACCTGAATAAAACTTGGTCTTAAAGGTGCCAATGGACTGTTTTGGATTGCTAGCTGTGGGGGGGGGAATGCGCAGATCTGCCCTCACAGAGGAGGGAGAGCTTGTACCTGAAGGTGGGCCGGGGGGAGCTCTGCAACTTACCTGGCTGCTTCTTGCTCCTCGTGGCCCAACTGAGGGCTGCTGGGAGCAGGGGGTGGGGCTTGTTGCATGTGCCCGTCCCCTGGGCTCCTTACTGCCGGAGCTCCACTCCTGTGCGCTCCCGCAGGAAATGAACCTTGTCTCCAGCTATCTGAAGAGGTCAGCGGTGATTCACGAAATCGCATACCCTGCCAGATATCTTGTTAGTCTTTCAGGCGCTGCTGGACTCTTGCTCTTTTGTTCTTCTATTGCGAGGCCAACATGGCTACCCTCTGAAATGAAATGCAAATGCATGCATCCCGTGCACCTGGCCAACATTAGGCCGGGACAGAAGGGGCCCCTAGGGCCCTCGGAACGATTGCCGAGGCAGGAGGACTAGCCACTAGCCCCTCCTGCCCTCTGTGGGAAGGAGCCCAGCCGGAGCCGTGCCTTCTGTTTTCTCTCCCGAGCTGTCAGCAGCGATTCCTCTCCTCGGCGGAGCCAGCCCTGCGAGTGAGCAGCCAAGGGGTTGTTGTGTTATTATGATTAATAAACCGCGGGGCTCGAGCTTGACGATTTCTTCAAAGCGTCTGTCAGCTCCGAAGACATCCGTGCCGTTCAGGTTGTTATGCCCCGCCAGCCGTGACCTTTCCCCAGCTGATGGGTTCGACGGAGAGGAAAGCTCTCCCGGTGGACGCCTGACAATCCTTTTAATCCTTCGAATGTATGGCTGTCCCTGGAAGGGGGAGCACGACTGAAAAGGGTGCTGGCATTCCCCTCCCCTCCTCAGAGCTCGGATGAAGCTGTTGTTCGCCTTCCAACCAAGGCCAGAGAATCAATGGCCTTGGGCCCTTTCTGCACCTGTGTTTTGCCTCGGTTCCTGAGCGCATCCTGTTCTTCCTTCCTGCATTCCCTCCCGCTTTGTGTCGGGGCTTTCTCTTCTTTCTGCATTTGTTTCACAGGAATCTGCCTCCAAACCGCTTCCAGCACACTGTTGCCCCGCAGTTACCAAAACTCCTTTTGCTGCGATTCTTGGTTCTCTTTTGAATTGATAATCCTCTCTAAAGTAGAATTGTTTCTGTGCATATTTAAGTGCTGCCCACTGCCTCGGGTTGCCAGCCTGGAGATCTCCCGCTTTTACAACTGATCTCCAGTTGACAGAGATCTGCTCCCCTGGAGGAAATGGCTGCTTTGAAGGGTGGACTCCCTGGCATTGTACCATGCTGAGGCCCCTCCCCTCCCCAACCCATTCCTGGATCCACCCCCAAAGTCTCCAGGTATTTTCCAACCCAGACTTGGCAACCCTATAAACTCCCCCACCCTTGTTTCCGCCTTTCTCTCTTTATGTTGACACTCCCTCCCCATTCTGCTTTCTTTCCCTCCTTCTCCAAAGACAGAAGAGGATGTGTCCTCCCACTCAGGTAAGCTTTTTAAAAGCCAGAGAGAGAATAAGAAAGAATCAGTAAATATAAAGGAGAAGAAGAGGAGGAGGAGATTGGATTTATACCCCTGCCCTTCGCTCAGAGGCTCAAAGCAGCTTACAACCTCCTTTCCCTCCCCCTCCCCACAACAGACACCCCGTGAGGTCGATGGGGCTGAGGGAGCTCTTTTGAGAACTGCCCTTGAGAGAACAGCTCTGACAGGTTTGCCCAAGGTCATCCAGCAGGTGCAAGTGGAGGAGTGGGGAATCAAACCCGGCTCTCCCAGATTAGAGTCCACGCACTTAACCACTACACCAACCTGGCTATCACACCAAACTGGCTCTCAGACCCAATTCTCACTTCTAGGAAGAAGAGGGAGAAGGAGATATTGGATTTACACCCCGCCCTTCACTCAGAGTCTCAGAGCGGCTTACAAACTCCTTTCCCTTCCCCTCCCCACAACAGACACCCCATGAGGTCGATGAGGCTGAGAGAGCTCTTTTGAGAACTGCCCTTGAGAGAACAGCTCTGACAGAACTATGGCTTGCCCAAGGTCATCCAGCAGCTGCGAGTGAAGGAGTAGGGAATCTCACCCGGTTCTCCCAGATTAGAGTCCGCGCACTTCACCACAACACCAAACTGCTCCCAAATGTGTCAGTCTTCCATGTGTGGGCTTGGATCTTCCGGTCCTTTCCCTTTCTTTTTGCAGGTTAGGGTTAGGGTTAGGGAGGGGTTGGGTCTGCCGTTAAAAGTTTTGAAAGCTGTTTGCCTTTCTCTTCATCTTAGACAAAGCAGCCAGTGAGCTCCAAAAATGCAGGTTTTGCTTGTAGATGTAGACTCCATACAGAATACACAAATAACTAAACCGGGGGGGAGGGGGACCAGTGCAGAAGGAATGTGTACGACTGCAAGGTCAACCCTTAAGGCTTGACTCCTCGGATTTTCCAGATCAAGCGGTCAGTCCAGAAAGGGCCTTGGTTGACAGCGGGGGTCATTTCATAGAAAAAGAGGTGCAGGAGCTTATTAGCATAACTCATTAGCATAACTCATTTGCATATGCCACACCCCCTGGCATCACCGGAAGTGTGTCAGAAGGCAACACCCACCGCTCAGGCTCCACTGGACTGTTTTTGGATTGCCAGCTATTGGGGGGAGTGGGGGGAACGTGCAGATCTGCCTTCACAGAGGAGGGAGAGCTTGTACCTGAATAAAACTTGGTCTTAAAGGTGCCACTGGACTGTTTTGGACCATGGGGCCGGAGGGGGCTCTGCAACGTACCTGGCTGCTTCTTGCTCTGACTGAGGGCTGCTTGGAGCAGGGGGCGGGGCTTGTTGCATCTGCTCGCCCCCTGGGCTCTTTACTGCCGGAGCTCCGCTCCTGTGTGCTCCTGCAGGAAATGACCCCCGGTTGACAGGAACCTGCTTAGTATTGTGGGGCCAACGAAGAGCGCGGTGTCTGTGTAAAACAGCAAAACTTTGGGAAAGCGAGATCTGCGTCCAGTAGCCCCTAAGAGACCAACAAGATCTTGGGGGAAATGCTCCCTCTAAGCTGTGGAATTTTGTGAGCAAAAATTCTACCTTGTGAGCTACTGGCATTAAAGTTGGGAGCGAGCGATTCGGCTACTGCATCAATTAGTTGGCCAACCATGATTCCTTGTCATTGAATAAACTGGCTTCTGTATGTGCTACTATTGAGCTTGGGTCCCATTGTAGCCTATTGGGTTTGAAAAAGAATTCATTCGAAACGTGGCAGATTGCATCCAGACTACATGTCTCTATGGCTTATGGATTGCAAGAATATATGGATTTTCAAGAAATTATATGAGTCCTGTCCATGATGAATGCACGTCAAGTTGGACTGTTGACTTATAATACAACAGGAGTGAGATACTCTGGGTGCAGTCAGACGGCATGCTGGGAGCGGTTTAAATTGGTCCGGCCCCGATGCGGTCTTCTTTATTTTTATTTTTATTTTTTATTTAACATTCGGCTTGATATCCCGCTCTAATCCCTTGGTTAGGGGTCTCTGAGCGGCTTACAGGTTTCTGGTGCTAATCACCATTTTTCCCTAACTAGGGCCACAGTGTGTAAGGGGATGGGACAGCCCACCGGCACCCCTCTGTGGTGGTGGTTGTTGTTGTTTCTTTCGTCGAGTCGGCTCGGCTCGGTCGGGTCTCTGGACTTGGCGGGGGTGTTTTTTTTCTCCCGGCGTTCGGTGGTGGTGGCGATCTTTCCCCTAAGGCGCGCAGCACCGCCTGCTTCCGGCCCGGCAACGTCCCTTCCAGCTCCGCTGAGCTGGCGCTCGGCATCTGCGCACGCCCCTTTCTTCTTCACGGCAGCATTCAATGTGTTTCTTTCTCTGCCACCAGGGATCGCCTCCGATCGCGCTCGCTCGCCGCCACCACGCCACCAATGCCGTCCACACCAGGTTGCCGCCGCCGCCATCGTCACCGCCATCGCCGCCGCCGCCTTCAGCGATCGCGATCACACTCACCTCCTTGCTCCGGAAAGCTGCACAGCCACATCGCTCCCCGCCGTCCACAGGCGGGAGCGTGTGTCGCTGTTGGTTTTCTCTCTCTCTCAGTTTGGGCATGCGCACAGGCAGCCATCTGTAGAACTGAAATTTTCACGCGTGCGCAGAACAGCGATTTCCGCTTCAACCCGACTGCTGTAACACTTCCCTTTAAACGTTTACCCCAAAAATGGCCTCCGTGAGATCCCAAACTCATCTAAACGCTAAAACTAGGCACCATTTAAACATTGTTTTTAATAATACGGTGGCGGAGCTCCACTTATGCGCACACTGCCAACATTTTTAAAAAATGGTGGGCGAAAAGCGGAAGCCTCGGGCAGCTTTTGAGCGGGGAGGGGGTTTAAACCAGAAGTGGCTCGACCAAGTTTTATTCAGGTACAAGCTCTCCCTCCTCTGCGAGGACAGAACTGCATGTCCCCCCCCCATAGCTAGCAATCCAAAACACTCCAGTGGAGCCTGAGCGGTGGGTGTTGCCTTCTGACACACTTCCGGTGACGTCAGGGGGTGTGGCGTATGCAAATGACTTATGCTAATGAGTCCTGCTAATAAACTCCTGCACCTCTTTTTCTACAAAATGACCCCTGGGTACCATAAAACCCAATGATCAAAGAAAGTGAAAAGGGCATGGAGTGTGGAACGATGCTCCCTCTAAGCTGTGGAGCCTTGTGAGCAACAATCCTACTTTGTGAGCTACTGGTGTTAAAGTTGTGAGCAACCGACTGGGCTCCTGCATAAATCAGTTTGCTCTGCTGGAGCCCTCCTTCCTGAGCTGAGACAAAAATGTGTGAGCTGAAGGCTAAAAAAACTGTGAGCTAGCTCACACAGCTTAGAGGGAACACTGGTGTGGAAGGTACCATAAGATCCGATGAACAAAGGAAGTGAAGAAGAAGAAGAGAAGAGATTGGATTTATACCCCGCCCTTCACTACCCAAAGGTGTCTCAGAGTGGCTTACAAACTCCTTTCCCTTTCCCTTCCCCTCCCCACAACAGACACCCTGTGAGACAGGTGGGGCTGAGAGAGCTCTTTCAAGGACTGCTCCTGAGAGAACAGCTCTGAGAGAACTTGTGACTGACTCAAGGTCATCCAGCCAGGTGCAAGTGGAGGAGTGGGGACTCAAACCCGGTTCTCCCAGATTAGAGTCCGCGCACTTAACCGCTACACCAAGCTGGCAAAATGCAGAGGGGGATTTCTGTTCCAACGTGGGTTTGCTAAAACGATGGCGGGAAAAGCCAATGCAGACTCAGCCCCTGTCAAATGCTCTTTGATTTTGCAAAGTTCCGTGCAGGGTGCAGGATCCTTCCTGAGCCTCGCTTGAACTGTGCAGCTGTGCTGGGTCACCGAGCCCCACAGCTGCTTTTGCAAGCCAGCGAAAACATCTGGCCTGGGGGGAGGTCACTCGCGCTGGCCAGATTCCAGCTGCGTTTCCACAGTGGGCTGGGCTTTCCTGGGGCCCGAAAGAAGATCTCCGTCCTCCTCTGGCCTTACCCTGCGGTCTGTTGTTCCCGCTTCCTCTCCTCCATCGGGGAAGCGCTGCATGGGCCATGCAGCACGGTACGTCTTTGTCTGGCCCTCTGCCTGGGAGTGTCGCTTCCATTTTTCATGCGAGAAAGAGGAGCGCGAGGAGCGGAAAGGAGTCTGGCGTGAGAAAACAGCAGCCGAGAGCCAAATGCCTGCTTTTCAGAGCGGTGCTGTTTCAGCCCAAATAGGCCTCGGTGGCGCCATAAATCCACTTGCAATCTGCAGCCCAGGGGCAGATGAACCATGAAGCAGACAAAGCAGGTGCTTAGTGCACCAGGGCCAAAGGTAAAGGTTCCCTTGCTCGAAAGCCCATCGAGTCCGACTCTAGGGTTGCGGTGCTCATCTCCATTTCAAAGCCTATGAGCCAGCGCTGTCCAAAGACGTTTCCGTGGTCATGTGGCCGGCATGACTAAACACCGAGGCGCACGGAACGCTGTTCCCTTCCCACCAAAGTGGTACCTATTTATCTACTTGCAATATCTTGCTTTCGAACTGCTAGGTTGGCAGGAGCTGGAACTAGAGACGGGAGCTCACTCCGTCATGCGGTACCCAGGTCTCGAACTGCTGAACTACTGACCTTCCACAGCCTGCAGTTCAGCGTCTTAACCCAAAGGGGGCACCGCAAAATCGGGAAAAGGGTAAAAAGCGTAGTTTGTACAGTCTGTTGTGTTATCATATGCAGAGGTCGTTTGTAGAAAAAGAGGTGCAGGAGCTCATTAGCATAACTCATTGGCATAACTCATTTGCGTATGCCACACCCCCTGACATCACCAGAAGTGTTAACTTTGTAAGGAAAAACAACCGTGATAGGATAACGAAACCTCGTTAGAGAAAAAAACATATCTTCTTTTTTCTCCAGCAAATAACAAATCATAAAGGTGTTTTCCTTGGAGTAAATTGATCTCAAGTTTTTCTTTCTGATGGTACAGCGCCCAATGGACTGTTTCACTCAAGGTTTCATCAGACGAAACCTTGAGCAGTGGGCAGAGCTTGTTGCATGTGCCCGCCCCCTGGACTCTTTACTGCCGGAGCCCCGCTCCTGTGCGCTCCTGCCGGAAATGACCCCTGATCATATGAATACATTTTTGTATTGCTACAACCTGCATTGTATAGCTGGTCAGACAGGTCAGCAACTACAATGGACAGGGTCAGTGTGGAAAGGAGGGCGGCACCAAGATTGGTCAGTGCTTAGGGCACCAGTGAGCCTTCATCCGCCCCTGCTGCAGCCACCAAACTCTTTTGGACTCCCCATTCTTTTGTCCATCTTGCGACCGAGTCTAGCGTTCTGCAATACTGAATTGATCGGAGAGCCAGTGTGGTGTAGTGGTTAGGAGCGCAGATGTTCCCTCTAAGCTGTGGAGTCCTGTGAGCAAAAATTCTACTTTCTGAGCTACTGGTGTTAAAGTTGTGAGCAGGTGATTTGGCTACTGCATGAATTAGCTTGCTCTGGAGCCATCCTTCCTAAGCGAAGGCAAAAATGTGTGAGCCGGAGGCTAAAAAACTGTGAGCTAGCTCACACTAACTCAGCTTAGAGGGAACACTGGCGCAGACCCGAATCTGGGAGAACCGGGTTTGAAGCTGCTGGCGTGTCCTTGGGTCAGTAATATATGAGAGACCTCCTAGTTGATAACACGATCAGAGTTATAGAAACAGCCAGGGAAACATTTTGTATATAATGCAATAGATACTATATTGAAATCTTATACAAAGTGTAAATTAATTTTTAAAGTGCTTAATTCATAAATTCATAAAATACCACCTATTAATTCATACATAAGGATCTCAATATTATAAAACAGATCACAATACATTAAGAGAACCACAGTACATCAATATACTAACGAAACTTCCGGCTTGAGTCTTCGTTTCGCTCCTAGACTTCAGCTGATTTCGCACTAGAGCTGCCTCGAGGTTGCGCCGCCGTTTGCCCCGACACTATTGGTCAGTTTCACACCCGAAGCTGCGGGGCTGCATTTTGACTCATGGCTTCACCCGATTTCCCCCACAGTTTTGTGATCCTGTTTTTTGAGGATCACGAAACTGCGGAGGAAATCGGGCGAAGCCGCAGGTCAAATGCAGCCCCGCGGCTTCGGGTGTGAAATTGACCAATAGTATCGGGGCAAACGGCGGCGCAACATTGAGGCGGCTCTACTGTGAAATCAGCCTTCCTGAGACACTCACTAAATGCAGAATGTTGAACAAGAGAATTTACTTCTGAGGTAGTCATAAGAGAATTTACTTCTGAGGAAGTCTGGGAGCGAGACGAAGACTCAAGCCGGAACCACAGTACATCACTATATTAATAAAGCTTCCCCCCTGGAAACTGGCATCCCTCGTGCTGGATGCCCTTATTTGGGACCACGGAAATGTCTTCGGACAGCGCTGGCTCTTCGGCTTGGAAACGGAGATGAGCACCGCAACCCTAGAGTCAGATTCGACTGGCTTTCGAGCAAGGGAACCTTTTCCTTTACCTTTACAAGGTTTTTTGGGGGGGTTAACGCAGCCACCATCTTGGAAGCAACCCCATCCAGCATCTCAGGTCCAGACGGCGTCGGCGAGGAGCAGCCGGTGAGAAAGGTCTGGCCGTATTCTACAGTGCATGTGTCTCCAGTGTTTCTTAGCGACTGGAGATACAGCCCTGTTGGAATAACAGCCAGTGCCGCGAGCGTCGGGAAGCACACCCTGCGGGATCCGAACCGCAGAAGGGACAGAGAAACCAGGAGCAGCAGTTCCCAGGGACTGGGCCGGCAGAGAGACTGGGATGCTGGCAAGACCACACGGAACCAGTGAGGAGACCAAGAGTCCAGAAGCACCATAAAGACCAACAGAATCGGTGGCAGGGGAGGAGCTTTCGTGACTTGCCACTCACTTCTTCAGATACACCTAGAATGGGAGTCCACCTGTCCTTCTATCACAAGGTTGATGCGTTCCCATTCTGTACAGCTAAATGTGGTTCCTTCAATGGAGATAGATCAAGATGGGTAGCTGTTGTTAGTCTGTTTGTAGCGGTAGAAAAGAGCAAGAATCCAGCGGCACCTTCAAGACTAACAAAAATTTGTGGCAGGGGAGGAGCTTTCGTGAGTCACTGCTCACTTCTTCAGATGCAGCTAGAATGTGAGCCTACCTGTCCTTAGATGCCGAACGACAACAGCAGGCAAATGACAATAGCAAAGTGAATGACAATAGCAAGTGTGCTTGGATTAGTTGTGATATGCAGAGGGGTCGTAGGCATGGAAACATTGGCACTGGAGATGAGACAGGAAACTGAGGTCTTGATTCAGTCCAGGAGGATGCATTGTCTTGAGCTTCATTATCACTTGCAGTTTAGCAGTCTTTCTTCCTAATCGCCCTTTGAAATTCCTTTGTAAGAGAACTACTACTCTTAGGTCAGCAACTGAATGTCCTGGAAGGTTAAAATATTCCCTCACTGGTTCTAGAATGTTGTGCTTTTTAATGTCAGACTTACGTCCATTAATGCTATTTGGCCTGTTTGTCCAATGTAGAGGGTAGAAGGGCACGGCTGACACATAATGGCATAGATCACATTAGAGGATGTGCAGGGGTCATTTCGTAGAAGAAGAGGTGCAGGAGCTCATTAGCATAACTTATTTGCATATGCCACACCCCCTGACATCACCGGAAGTGTGTCAGAAGGCAACACCCACCGCTTAGGCTCCACTGGAATCTTTTGGATTGCTAGCTATTGGGGGGGGGGGGATGATAAAAGGGTTGGAACACTTTCCCTATGAGGAAAGGTTAAAGCGGTTGGGGCTCTTTAGCTTGGAGAAACGACGACTGAGGGGTGACATGATTGAGGTTTATAAGATTATGCATGGGATAGAGCAGGTAGAGAAAGAGGTACTTTTCTCCCTTTCTCACAATACAAGAACTCGTGGGCACTCCATGAAACTGCTGAGCGGTCGGGTTAGAACGGATAAAAGGAAGTCCTTCTTCACCCAAAGAGTGATTAACACGTGGAAATCACTGCCACAGGAAGTGGTGGCGGCTACAAGCATGGACGGCTTCAAGAGGGAATTAGATAGGCATATGGAGCAGAGGTCCATCAGTGGCTATTAGCCACAAGGTATAGGTAGGGGCTCTGGGGCAAGTGATGCTCTGTCTTCTTGGTGCTTGGGGGGGGGTCAACAGTGGGAGGGCTTCTAATGTCCTGGTCCAACTGCTGGACCTCCTGATGGCCCCTGGTATTTTTGGCCACTGTGTGACAGAGTGTTGGACTGGATCGGCCTTTGGTCTGATCTAACATTGGCGTCTCTTATGTTCTTATGTTCTTAATGTGCAAATCTGTCCTCGCAGAGGAGGGAGAGCTTGTACCTGAATAAAACTTTTGTTTAAAAGGTGCCAATGGACTGTTTTGGATTGCTAGCTATGGGTGGGGGGACGTGCAGATCTGCCCTCACAGAGGAGGAAGAGCTTGTACCTGAAGGCGGGCTGGGGGGGGGGCTCTGCAATTTACCTGGCTGCTTCTTGCTCTGACTGAGGGCTGCTGGGAGCAGGGGGTGGGGCTTGTTGCATGTGCCCGCCCCCTGGCCTCCTTACTGCCGGAGCTCCGCTCCTGTGTGCTCCCACAGGAAATGATCCCTGTGCGCAACAGTATGAGCCTTGAGACAGTGTGGCTGATGCAAGCCATAAGAGTCTTGCTCTTTTCTACTGCTACAGATGGACTAACACAGCTACCCATCTCGATCTACCTCCAGTGAGGAGAAAGGGTCTTGGACACCCAGAAAGGAGACTGTAGCTGTGCTAGAAAGTGGCTGTTCTGTCTGCTCCTTGGAGCTTGCTCTTGGCCCATGCTCAAAGTGAGTTCGGCCTGCAACCCTAGAGGAAGCTGATTGGCAGAGCATCCGCAAAAGGTCGCCTCTTCAATATCGGGCATCTGCCGCTTCTGCCATGAGCCCGCTCCAGCAGGCAGGGCGGGGTATAAATCAAATAAATAAACGGGATGTCAGGTTGCGAGAACATCTGCCGGAGAAGCTGGAGAGGTGCTGCTGGAGCTTAAGTGGAGGAAACAGAGGTCATGCACCAAGGCCCTTCCCTAAGACATAAACTGCTGAAGCCGCAATTTGCCTTGGGGCTCTGCAGGGAAGGGAAAGGCGGTTTAACTTGTCACTCTCTGCTCTGTGTCATTATCTGAGGTCTGAGAGCCAGTTTGGTGTAGTGCTTAAGAGCGCGGACTCTAATCTGGGAGAACCGGGTTTCATTCCCCTCTCCTCCGCATGCAGCTGCTGGTGTGACCTTGGGTCAGTCACAAGTTCTCTCAGAGCTGTTCTCTCACGAGCAGTCCTTGAAAGAGCTCTCTCAGCCCCGCCTCCCTCACAGGGTGTCTGTTGTGGGGAGGGGAAGGGAGAGGAGATTGTAAGACTCTGAAGTGAAGGGCAGGGTATAAATCCAATCTCCCTCCTCCTCCTCCTCCTCCTCCTCCTCTGTTTTGTTGTTAGCATTTTAAAATGGAGGGGATTATGTGTTTTTAAAGGACATGTCTCTTCTGTTTCTAAAATATGAATGGAAGAATGAGGGAGCTGGTTTCAGGTACCAAAAACAAAGAGAGGTTGAAGGGTTAAATCCCCTGTCCCTTCCCTGCACCGCCCTGATGCAAACTGCGGCACACAAGCCTGCAATTTGCCTTTTATAGGCTGAACGTGGTTTTCATCTTGTGTGTCCGAGCCCTTGGAGCTTTCTAGTTTCTCCTGGGCCAGGTTGTCCTCAGGTCTAAGTCTGCTTCTTAGATCCCTACCTGTATTTATTTATTTCTAGGCTGCGTTTCATACTGGGACTTGGGTTACAGCAGGGGTCCCCGACCTTTTTGAGCCTGCCGACCCCTTTGGAATTCTGACACTGGGTGGTGGGCACAAAATGGAAATCGCAGTAGGCGGAGCCAACCGCAGAATGGCTGCTGCCGGAGGCGGAGCCAAGGGCAAAAGGTCAGTCAGCACATCTCTGCATAGCTCTCACATGAAGAAGAGAAGAGAAAAGATTGGATTTATATCCCGCCCTTCAGTACCCAAAGGAGTCTCAGAGCGGCTTACAAACTCCTCTCCCTTCCCCTCCCCACAACAGACACCCTGTGAGGTAGGCGGGGTTGAGAGAGCTCATGACAGAAACTGCTCTTTTTCAAGGACAGCTCTTATCAGAACTACGGCTTGCCCAAGGTCATCCAGCCAGGTGCAAGTGGAGGAGTGGGGAATCAAACCCGGTTCTCCCAGATTAGAGTCTGCGCACTTAACCACGACACCAAACTGGCTTTAGCATTTCAGGCAGCAGCTCCGCCTTTTAGTCTGCGCAGCCAATCAGAAGCCCTGCCGCACTGAAGTCCCATCGAGCCCCACCCACTTTCTAAAAGCACTTGGTGGGTACTGAGAATGGTGTTGGCGGGCGTCGTGGTGCCCAGCGGCACCACGTTGGGGACCCCTGGGTTTCAGGATAAAAACAATGTACCTGTACAGCATGCGACACGCATCAAACAGTCAGTAGGCCTAAAAGGACAGTAAGAACAGGAAAACTGCAGGAGGCAAGGTGTACTATTCACAGTGACAGAAGTGGAATTACGAAGCTGGAAGACAATCAAGTGAAAGCAGGATAAGACCTGGAATGATCACTTCAGTGGAGGACAATCCTATTCTATTATTAAGGCGCCCTGCTGGGCCGCCGTTCTAATCCCTTCCTGAACATTTCTGTTTTACACTTCCTGTGGGATGGTAGAAATGTGGGTTCCTTTGTATTCCAGGGGGTACCACAGAGCACGTGTGCATATTGGCAATGATGACCAAAGGGCAGGGAATTCACGTCCTCTTTGGCTGTGAAGAGTTATCCAGGCCCCGACTGTCATCTTTCGGCCTCCTTCCCTGCATAGGTATGAAGAGAGAGCTGATAGGGTGCCAACTGTAGGTTGGGGAATCGCTGGAGATTTGGGGGCGGAGCTTGGGGAAGGCATAGACGAGCCCTGCTGGATCAGACCACTGACGGTCTATCTAGTTCAGCCTCTTGTCTCACATGGTGGCCAGCCAGTTCCTCTGGAGGGCCAACAACAGGGCAGACAGGCCAAGGCCTTCCCCTGAGAAGGGCCTCAGAAGAGCCCTGCCGGGTCAGACCAGTGAGGGTCCCTCTAGTCCAGCTTCCTGTCTCACACAGGGGCCAGCCAGTTCCTCTGGAGGGCCAACAACAGGGAACAGAGACCAAGGCCTTCCCCTTTATTCTGTTGAGCTGAAAATTGCACTGCAAAGATTTGGGGAGGGTCTGCTCTGGAAATGCCATTTGCCCCGTGTTTGAAGTGAATCAAAGATGTCCCCTTACTTCTGTTTGCCCTCCTGGTCCCGGAGATCGGGATCCCCGAGACCCCAGGGGGCTGACGTTGGATCGCCTCCTTTCCCTTCAACGAGGGGTCTAGTGAGAGGCTTGCGGGAGTAGTTCGGCTCCAGCTTCATCCGGCCCGCGTGAAAGATCCGTCCCCGTGTAGGAGAGAAATCCATTCTCTTTCCCTGTCCGGCTCCGTTGCCGATGAAAAATGGGAGCGGGCGCTCGCACAGAAAAAAAGCCTTTTTAGCTTCCAAAGAGGCTCTTGTCCTAAAAAAAGAAAGATAATGCTCTTAAAATAGAGAGAGGCTTATTGTCCTCCCGAGGCAGAAAAATGGCTTCGAGTCATTTCTAAAAGCTTCTGGGTCCCCCACCACCACCCTCTCCCGGGATCTCTTTCATTACGCAATTGCTCACCTCCATGAAAACCCTCCTCCATAACAGCCCTTTTGTGATCATCTGTACAGAAAAGGTGGCGGCGGTGGGGCAGGTGGGGTGGGCAGACTTGATTTCTAGATATTTATAGCACCAGTGGATGCTACCGTGAGGATCTACGTGGACACCCAGAGGTGGATCAGGTCACTCGCGGGGCCTTACGTCATTCCGACATGTGGTGCTGCCCTGTGAGCTAGGAACTGGGCTGACACCGTGGAGCTGGTGCCGCTGCCCAATGCACCACTTTTCCTGGGTAAAGATGGAACCCACGCAGGGAGTGGCCCAGGCATTATCCATTCCAGCAGCTCCAGGGATCATGCCCTCTGCACCACTGAGCTGGGGAGGCTGTAGGAGGCCCAGGTTCGAATCCCCGCTTTGCCGTAGAAACTCATTAGGTGACCGTGGGCAAGTCACACACTCTCAGCCTTCCTGACACCAAAGAGTTGCTGTTGTGAGGTTAAAATGGAGGGTGGAAGACTGATGTTGTCAGCTGCTGTGGGGTCCCTGTTGGGATGGCAAGGGAGGTATAAATATCTAATGAAAATGTACAATAAAAACATAAGCCATGTTGGATCGGGCAAATTCTCCGTGTCACACAGTGGCCAAAAACCAGGTGCCATCAAGAGGTCCACCAGCAGGGCCAGAATTCCAGGAGCCCTCCCATTCTTGCCCCCCCAAGCACCAAGAATACAGAACATCACTGCCCCAGACAGAGGGTTCCATCTATCCTTTGTGGCTAATAGCAACTGGTGGAACATTAAAACATAAGAGAAGCCATGTTGGATCGGGCAAATTCTCTGTGTCACACAGTGGCCAAAAATACCAGGTGCCATCAGGAGGTCCAGCAGTGGGGCCAGAACTCCAGAAGCCCTCCCCCTCTGGCCCCCCCCAGCACCAAGAAGACAAAGCACCACTACCCCAGACTAAGAACGTAAGAGAAGCCATGTTGGATCGGGCAAATTCTCTGTGTCACACAGTGGCCAAAAATACCAGGTGCCATCAGGAGGTCCAGCAGTGGGGCCAGAACTCCAGAAGCCCCTCCCACTGTGGCCCTCCAAGCACCAAGAATACAGACCACCACTACCCCAGACTAAGAACGTAAGAGAAGCCATGTTGGATCAGACCAGTGGTCCATCCAGTCCAACACTCTGTGTCACACAGGGACCAAAACCAAGGGGCCATCAGGAGGTCCACCAGCAGGGCCAGAACTCCAGAAGCCCCTCCCACTGTTGCCCTCCAAGCACCAAGAATACAGAGCACCACTGCCCCAGACAGAGTCTTCCATCTATCCCTTTTGACTAATAGTGACTGGTGGAACATAAGAACGTAAGTGGCTAACAGCCACTCATGGACCTCGGCTCCATTTGCCCACAGGCATATCGTCTGTTTTGACAGTAACACACGAAAAGGACATTGATACTTAGCCAGACCCCTGGCCTATCCAAGTTAGTCTTGTCTACTCCGACTGATAGCACTGTGGCCCTCCAAGCACCAAGAATAAAGAGCATCACTGCCTCAGACATAAGAACATCAGAGAAGTCAATGTTGGGTCAGGCCAATGGCCCATCCAGTCCAACACTCTGTGTCACACAGGGACCAAAACCAAGGGGCCATCAGGAGGTCCACCAGCAGGTCCAGAACTCCAGAAGCCCTTCCACTGTGGCCCCCCCAAGCACCAAGAATACAGAGCTTAACTGCCCCAGACAGAGTCTTCCATCTATCCCTTGTGACTAATAGTGACTGGTGGCACATAAGAACATAAGGGAAGCCCTGTTGTGGCTGACAGTCCCTCATGGACCTCTGCTCCATTTGCCCACAGGCATATCGTCTATTTTGACAGTAACACACGAAAAGGACATTGATACTTAGCCAGACCCCCTGGCCTATCCAAGTTAGTCTTGTCGACTCCGACTGATAGCAGCTCTCCCGGTGGCATCTTCTCAGGTGGAAACGCCTCTCACATCTTCTAATTTTTTGGACTAGAGATGCCGGGGACTGAAGCCGGGACCTTCTGCATGTCAGGCCAGTGACTCTTGTCTTCTCAGAATGTGACCAAAGTATGATAGCCTCAGTTGAGTCATTTGAGTTGTTAGGCAGAGTGCAGGCTTGATTTGATCTAAAAGCCACTAATGTGTCCTTTTGGTGGTCCACGGGAACTGTAAAACTTCCCTCTGAAGCCACACTTCTTTATTTTATTTTATTATTTCCCAATAAACAGAAGTAACACAACTAGTCAAAATACATTCATTTGCATGAGAGGCTTCCAACAGTCTTATTTCTCGTAACAGAAAATAAGGTACAATTGCTTAAACCCTCAACCATTGTCTTTTATCCATTTATACAGTTTAGACCAGGAATCTACAAAATGTTTTTCTTCTTTCCCTTTTAACACTGTTGTTAGCAGGGCTATTTTTGTAGAAAAAGCCCAGCAGGAACTCATTAGCATAATAGGCCATACCCAACAGCAGGAACTCATTAGCATATTAGGCCACATCCATGACAGCACAGCTCATTAGCATATTAGGCCACACCCCCATGTTACCAGAAGTGTGGTCATCCAGCCACACCCACCTTTTGCTTGTTATTCTCTTTACCTTGTCTGTTGTCAAAACCCAGAGCTTTTTTGGAGCAGGATCTCCTTTGCATGTTAGGCCACACACCCCTAATGTAGCCAATCCTAATGAGTTCCTGCTGTTGGATGTGGCCTATTATGCTAATGAGTTCCTGCGGGGTGTGGCCAACTTGGGAGCCAGCCGGAACTCCGTTCCTGTGCGTTCCTGCCCAAAAATAGCCCTGGTTGTTAGCTTATCCATTTCTACAACATTTAACAGTTTATATATAAACTCTACTTTGTCCGGAATTTTTTCTAGTTTCCAGTATTTAGCGTACAGTATTCTGGTGGCAGTTACGCTGTGAATCAAGGTTGTTTTATCTGCTGTTCCATATATTTCAGGAATCATATTAAGAAGAAACAATTCTGGTTTCAATGGTATGGAGCATTGTATAATATTTTGTAGCATTTTTTGTATCATCATCCAAATTTTTTGTGCTTTACCACATGTTCACCACATGTGGAAATAAATGCCCACGTTCTGCTTACATTTCCAGCAAATATTCCATAATGTTGTAGAGTATTTAGCTAGTCTTGCTGGATATAAATACCACCTATGTGCCACTTTATAAATATTTTCCTTATAAATTGTAGATTTAGTAATTTTAATATTAGTTTCCCAAATTTTGACCCATTTGACATAGTCAATATCATAACCTAGATCTTTAACCCATAAGTTCATAACAGCTTTGACCGGTTCATCCTGCATTTTAATACCTATCAATACACCACATTTCAAAGGAATCAAATTTCTTCCTGTCAGCTTTCAGGATCAGGGACCCTGTGCAATGTGTGGTTAAAAATTGTGGTGGCAAACTGTTTTACAGAAGGTCTTTGTTGTTGCCAACAATGGCAAAATGTAGAAAGGACCTTGAAGAAGAGAAGAGATTGTATTTGTACCCCATCCGTCACTACCCGAAGGAGTCTCAGAGCGGCTTGCAATCTCCTTTCCCTTCCCCTCCCCACAAGAAGAAGAAGAAGAAGAGATTGGATTTACACCCCGCCCTTCACTACCCGGAGGAGTCTCAGAGCGGCTGACAAACTCCTTTCCCTTCCCCTCCCCACAACAGACACCCTGTGAGGTAGGTGGGGCTCTCACAGAGAGCTCTGACAGAAACTGCTTTTTTTGAAGAACAGCTCTTATCAGAACTTCGGCTTGCCCATGGTCATCCAGCCAGGTGCAAGTGGAGGAGCGGGGAATCAAACCCGGTTCTCCCAGATTAGAGTCCGCGCACTTAACCATTACACCAAACAGGCGCCCTGTGAGGCAGGTGGGGCTGAGAGAGCTTCTGCCCTTGAGAGAACAGCTCTGCAAATACTTATGAGTGGCCCAAGGTCACACCAGCAGCTGCATGGGGAGGAGTGGGGAATCGAACCTGGTTGTCCCAGATTAGAGTCCGCGTCTCCTAACCATTACAGCAAACTGGCTCCTTGAGAGTGCTCTCGAAGGATCTTAGAAGCAGGAGAAAGAATTGCTGGGGAGGCACAGTTACATCAAATGTCCGTCTTCTCTGACATCCTGCTTCTCTGGTAGTGACCCAATGAAGGCTGCAGGGATGCCCATCCTCTCGGGCAGGTGTTGTTGTTGTTGTTCAGTCGCACAGTCGAGTCCGACTCTTCATGACCCCATGGACCAGATCACGCCAGGCCCTCCTGTCTTCCGCTGTCCTCTGAAGTTTGTTCAACTTTGTGTTCGTTGCATCGATGACACTGTCTAACCATCTCATCCTTTGCCGTCCCCGTCTTCCTTGACCTTCAATCTTTCCCAGCATCAGGGTCTTCTCCAGCGAGTGCTCCCTTCTCATTTGGTGGCCAAAGTACTTGAGCTTCAGTTTCATTATCTGGCCTTCCAGGGAACAGTCAGGGTTGATTTCTTTTAGGATTGATCTCCTTGCAGTCCAAGGGACTCTCAAGAGATGGCCAGTTCCTGGGTTCATCCTCAGCTGGCCGTGGAATCGGAGCCGATCTTGGCTGTCACACAGCCTAGATAGCTATTGATTAAAATGATCCTCTGCCAAACTGGCGGTCCCTTTTAAAAGCCTCTGATATGAGCGGCCACTGCATTGTCTGGAAGGGATGGATTTGATGAGCTAATTTGTTAATTCCAGAGTGACGAAGTGTGTCTTTGTGTACTTTCTCAACCCAGAGGCCCTCGATTCCCTTCGGACGATCCTCAGTTCCAGGACCGTGTCCGTGCGCATGGAAAGAATATTCCCTGCCCCCTCTTCGGTCTCTCCACACAATTCTTAATTTGATGAACCTCCACCGTGGACCCCTTTTCTCATCTGAGAAGACCCTGAGAAAGTCTCGGGTTTTCTTTCATCAGAATTCGGCACCGGATTGTTCCGAAACAGATTCCTATTAAGGCTTCTCTCTGAATGCTTCCTAGATGGAAGAGGCCCAAATTTACAACGTAACTGGTCTAGATTAGAGTCCGGTAGCACCTTAACGACCAACAGTTTGGTCAGTTTGGTGTAGCGGTTAAGAGTGCGGACTCTAATCTGGGAGAATCATAGAATCATATAATGTTAGAGTTGGAAGGGACCTTGCAGGTCATCTAGTCCAACCCCCTGCACTCTGCAGGAGCAGAGCCGAAAGTGAGCCCTACAACATACCCGGAAGATGGCCGGAAGATGGCCATCCAGCCTCCACTTGAAAATGTCCAGCGAAGGAGCATCCGCCATCTCCCAAGGCAGTCTGAGCCTGCTTGTGGGATGGGCGGGGTATAAATATAATTAATAATAATAATGATAATGATAATAATAATGATAATAATAATGTTCCACTGCTCAACCACTCTGACAGTTAGGAAGTTTCTCCTGCTATTTAGCCGGTAACGACTCCCTTGTCATTTCCACCCATTAGATCTAGTCTGTCAATCTGGAGCAAGAGAGAATAGATCTGCTCCACCTTCTCCATGACAGCCCTTCAAATACTTGAAGACTGCAGTCATGTCCCCTCTAAGGCTTCTCTTTCCCAGGCTGAACAGACCCAATTCCTTTCAGTATTCCCCCCCCGTACTTTGCAGCACAACAAGAAAAGCGTGTGTTTCTAAGCATGTACAGAAAGCACGTTTCCTCAGCGGGAAGCGGCCGCACAGCCGGCACGCTTGTGTTCTCAATCAGGAAGCAGATTTCCGCGGATGACTTTTCGAAACAGCTCGGCCTCGTCTCTCCTTCATTTCTAACATATTTATTTAAGCATTCCGGTCCATTGAAAGGAAATAAACGGTGGAAGGGAATTAGGGAGTCTGTGGGCCGGGCCCTGTCCTTTGAACACCTGTTGCCTCCAGCTGCTGTGATATTTCCAAGGTGGTGGCAAACCAGTTTTTCTGCTTGGCGTGAGATCAGATTGGGGGGGAGGGGACGGGTCTGGAGCGCTGCGAAGCCCGCAAACCCTGCCAGCTCCTCTCTTGCCAAGGCTCCGGTGCCAGGCATCTGACAGGCTTGCTCATTCATAAACCCACCAACGCATGGTTGTTTTGCATTTGCTGGTTCCTCGGCAAGGAGAAAGCAAGCGAACAGCCTCCCCAGCGTTACAGTGCAAAGAGAGTCTTGCACGTCCAGGTCAGATAGGAACGACAGGAAGGAGAGGTGGGTACGTTGACCACGGAGCGGAGGAAAGGATGAGTTTTATCTCACAAAGGAAAGCAGCGGCTATTTGACTCCTCTGCTGGAAAATTTCTGGAAAGAGGCAAGCGCACACCTGCTTCCAAAGGGCCAGTTCTTGAAATCAGAGGAGGTCTCCATGGTGCTGAAATGGGGACCATCCCATTTGTGTTTGGGAACCCCTTCTGATGCCAAAAGCATCCTGCAAACTTCAGACCGTGGCTTGCTTTCTTGAGCGTGGCCAGTACAGCTTTACCAAAATGAACATAATGTGAGAACAAGGAGGTAGGTAGAGAAAGAAAGAGCAGGTAGAGAAAGAAGTACTTCCCCCCCTTTCTTAAAATACAGGAACTCGTGGGCACTCAATTGCTGAGCGGTCGGGTTAGAACGGATAAAAGGAAGGACTTCTTCACCCAAGGAGTGATTCACATATGGAATTCACTGCCACGGGAGGTGGTGGCAGCTACAAGCATGGACGGCTTCAAGAGGGAATTGGATCACCATACAGAGCAAAGGTGCATGAGTGGCTATTAGCCACAAGGTATAGAGAGGAACTCTCGGTCTGGGACAAGTGATGCTCAATTCTTGGTGCTTGGGGGGGGGGCAACATTGGGAGGGCTTCTGGTGTCCTGGCCCCACTGCTGGACCTCCTGGTGGCCCCTGGTATTTCTGGTCACTGTGTGACAGAATGTTGGACTGGATGGGCCATTGGCCTGATCCAACATTGGCTTCTCATGTTATTATGTAAGGAGGAGGAGGAGGTGGAGATTGGATTTATACCCTGCCCTTCACTCAGAGTCTCAGAGCAGCTCAAAATCTCCTTTCCCTTCCCTGCCCCACAACAAACACCCTATGAGGTAGGTGGGGCTGAGAGAGTTCTCTTGAGGACTGCTCTTGGGAGAACAGCTCAGAGAGAACTTGTGATTGACCCAAGGTCACACCAGCGGCTGCGTGTGGAGGAGTGGGGAATCAAACCCAGTTCTCCCAGATTAGAGTCCGCGCTTCTAACCACTACACCACACTTGCTGGTGTCGCGCTGGATCAGACTAGTGGTCCATTGCGTCCAGCATCCCATTTTCCGCAGTGCTTGACTTGTGTGTAATTGTGTTCAGCGTGCAGGGTTTTGAAGAAGGGTTAGATCCCCACAGAACCAGGAATCTAATGAGCCTTGGGCTGGGGCTGCAGCATATATTTCGCATGTAGAAAGGTTTGATGGTGCATTTAGAATCCTGTCTATACAATCATTCACAGAGAAGTCCATGTGGGTACCAATGTTCCCTCTAAGCTGTGGAGTCTTGTGAGCAAAAACTCTACTTTGTGAGCTACTGGCATTAAAGTTGTGAGCAAGCGATTTGGCTGCTGCATAAATTAGTTTGCTCTGGAGCCCTCCTTCCTGAGCTAAGAGAAAAATGTGTGAGCCGGAGGCTAAAAAACTGTGAGCTAGCTCACACTAACTCAGCTTAGAGGGAACACTGGTGGGTATTTTGTCCTGGTGGAATTCTTCCCTAGGCACGGGATCCTTTTAGGACGACATCCGCCGAGTGCAAAATGTCAGAGCAGAATTGATCCGTAGACAGGCAGGAATGTTGCACAGAAGGAACATCTGAGGATTTCGGCTTAGCTGGCTCGTGGATAGCCTTGGACGCCGGCCATTAAACGTGTCAGAATTTCTTGGCTTCAGCCGTTGCACGGCTGTATTCTTGCCGTCTCTGACGGATTAACATTATCCCTGATATATGAATGACATTCTAATGCCTGAGCCTTAATATCCCTGATGGATATTTTGGCCATGTTGCACATTCTAGTTTGGGAGAGTTTTGGCACCGACCGGTCCTACGTCTCAGAAACCTGGCTCAGCCGCCAGTCTCACATCCCATTCTATTCCATCCCAACCCCACCTCTTCCTCAGAGCCGCTACGACCAATGTAAAAACTAATTTTTTATATATAACGATGCCTGCCATTTGCTGAATTAGACATGCTCGGCTGGAAGCATGGCGCGAGCAAGACAGCGTCTTCCTCGGGCAGCAAGGTCACGCGTTCGCCATTCGGTCCCTTCATTACATCTTCGCTTCATTAGGCATTAATTATCTGGCTGTTCTTTCAAACCCTTTGTGGAGGATCTTGTCCATCTGGCACGATGAAGTACAATCCCAGCCCCAAACAGGTGTCGAACATCGAGAGGTCTGAGTCTGGCACACTTGCGGTGTATTCGGTGTTGTTTTTTTTAAATAAACACTGTGCAGCTGTGACTTTACAAGGAAAGAGGGAGGCCAGCAGGAAGAATATAAGAACATAAGAGAAGCCATGTTGGATCGGGCCAGTGGCCCATCCAGGCCAACACTCTGTGTTACACAGTGGCCAAGAATACCAGGGGCCATCAGGAGATCCACCAGCGGGGCCAGGACACTAGAAGCCCCTCCCACTGTTGCCCCCCCCCAATCACCAAGAATACAGAGCACCACTGCCCCAGACATAAGAACATAGGAGAAGCCATCTTGGATAGGGCCAGTGGCCCATCCAGGCCAACACTCTGTCTCACACAGGGGCCAAGACCCAGGGGCCATCAGGAGGTCCACCAGTGGGGCCAGGACACTAGAAGCCCTCTCACTCACTCAATCAATCAATCAATCTTGCCCCCCAAGCACCAAGAATACAGACCAACACTGCCCCAGACATAAGAACATAAGAGAAGCCATCTTGGATCAGGCCAATGGCCCATCCAATCTAACACTCTGTGTCACATGGTGGCCAGAACCCAGGGGCCATCAGGAGGTCCACCAGCAGGGCCAGAACTCCAGAAGTGCTCCCAGTGTTGCCCCCCAAGCACCAAGAATACAGAGCATCACTGCCCCAAACATAAGAACATAAGAGAAGCCATGTTGGATTGGGCCAGTGACCCATCCAGGCGAACACTCCGTGTCACACAGGGGCCAAGACCCAGGGGTCATCAGGAGGTCCACCAGCGGGGCCAGGAGTCCAGAAGCCCTCCCACTCTTGCCCCTCAAGCACCAAGGAAACATAAGACAGAGCATCACTGCGCCAAAGAGTTCCATCGGGACCTTATTGCTAATACCCACTAAGAACGTAAGAGGATGAGGCCAGTGGGCCCATCCAGTCCAACTCTCTGTGTCACACAGTGGCCAAAACCCAGGTGCCATCAGGAGGTCCACCAGCGGGGCCAGGAGTCCAGAAGCCCTCCCACTCTTGCCCCTCAAGCACCAAGGAAACATAGCATCACTGCCTCAGACAGAGTGTTCCGTCTGTTCCCTGTAGATAATAGATGCTAAGAACCCAAGAGAAGCTATGTTGGATCGGGCCAGTGGCCTCTCCAGTCCAGCACTCTGTGTCACACAGTGGCCAAAACCCAGGTGCCATCAGGAGGTCCACCAGCGGGGCCAGGAGTCCAGAAGCCCTCCCACTCTTGCCCCTCAAGCACCAAGGAAACATAGCATCACTGCCTCAGACAGAGTGTTCCGTCTGTTCCCTGTAGATAATAGATGCTAAGAACCCAAGAGAAGCTATGTTGGATCGGGCCAGTGGCCTCTCCAGTCCAGCACTCTGTGTCACACAGTGGCCAAAACCCAGGAGCCATCAGGAGGTCCACCAGCGGGGCCAGGACTCAAGAAGCCCTCCCACTCTTGCCCCTCAAGCACCAAAGAGACAGAGCATCACTGCCTCAGACAGAGTATTCCCTGTACGCCTTGTGGCTAATAACCACTGATGGACCTCTGTTCTATAGAGGCAGTTTGGCGTTGTGGTTAAGTGTGCAGACTCTAATCTGGGAGAACCGGGTTTGGTTCCCCACTTCTCCACTTGCACCTGGCTGGATTACCTTGGGCAAGCCGTAGTTCTGATAAGAGCTGTTCTTGACAAAGTGCAGTTTCTGTCAGAGCTCTCTCAGCCCCACCTACCTCACAGGGTGTCTGTTGTGGGAAGAGGGGAGGAGATTGTAAGCCGCACTGAGACACCTTTGGGTAGTGAAGGGTGGGGTATAAATTTAGTCTCTTCTTCTTCTTCTTCTTCTTCTTCTTCTTCTTCTTCTTCTTCTTCTTCTTCTTCTTCTTCTTCTTCTTCTTCTTCTTCTTCTTCTTCT
>NW_015176525.1:87588-92104 GCF_001447785.1 Gekko japonicus | reverse complement strand
GGAGGAGGAGGAGGAGGAGGAGGAGGAGGAGGAGGAGGAGATTGGCTTTACACCCCGCCCTTCACTACCCAAAGGTGTCTCAGAGCAGCTTAGAAACTCCTTTCCCTTCCCCTCCCCACAACAGACACCCTGTGAGGTAGGTGGGGCTGAGAGAGCACTTAACCACGACACCAAACATGCATAAACGAATATGTCAGTTAGCTGTTGTAGATTTTCCAGGTTGTGTGCCCGTGGTCTTGGCACTGTAGGACCTGACTTTTCGCCAGCAGCTGTGACTGGCATCCTCAGAGGGATAACACAGAAAGATAGAGTACTCTCTGTGTCAAGGTGAGAAGAAAGATGGTAGGCAGGTAATTTATATCTACTCAGGAAGGTGGGGTAGGGCTGAGTCATGATCTCGTAGGGGTTCCCCGGGCTGTGAACATGCTATGTCAGTTCTTTGATTACTACAGAGAGAGAATTTGCAAATCCCTGCAAAGACCCCGGCCTGAGACCCTGGAGAGCTGCTGCCAGTCTGAGTAGACAGTACTGACTTTGACGGACTGAGGGTCTGATTCGGTATAAGGCAGCTCCAGATGCGTTCATCAGGGTTGTGAGAAGGATGATCAGTGCAATTTAGAAAAATAAGATATTCAGAAGATGAACAGCTGGAGAAGGAGAAATGCTGAAGCCGTATCTTCCCTGTAGGCAACATTTGACCTGTATTGGACCTGTGTCCACCTGTAGTGGGAGCTGTGGTGGCTCAAGTGGCTAAGACGCTGAACTGCAGGCTGTGGAAGGTCAGTAGTTCAGCAGTTCGAGACCCAGGTGCCGCATGACGGAGTGAGCTCCCATCTCTGGTTCCAGCTCCTGCCAACCTAGCAGTTCGAAAGCGAGAAATTGCAAGTAGATAAATAGGTACCACTTCGGTGGGAAGGTCACAGCGTTCCGTGCACCTCGGTGTTTACTCATGCCGGCCACATGACCACGGAAAAAGTCTTCGGACAGCGCCGGCTCTTCGGCTTGGAAATGGAGATGAGTACTGCAACCAGACTGGCTTTCGAGCAAGGGAACCTTTACCTTTACCTTTTAGCACCTGTAGTGGCGATAAGGGAGTTTCTAAATTAGTTGAAGAGTGTCTCTGGCTCAGATCCTATTAAGCGTGTGCAGAATATTGTGGGGTTTGATCTAGAACCCACAGGTTTGTCCTTTTGGCAGTCCACGGTATCCGTAAAGCTCTCCCCCAGCACCACATTTCAAAGGAATCCACTTTCTTTCTGTCTGCTTTCTTCATTGTCCCACTTTCACACTCATATATAGTGGTAGGGAATGAATTAACTTGATGTTGGTCACTAGTGACACATCCTTACACTTAAGAAGAAGGGATTGGATTTCTACCCCGCCCATCACTACCCGAAGGAGTCTCAGAACAGTTTTCAATCTCCTGTCCCTTCCCCTCCCCACAACAGACACCCTGTGAGGTAGGCGGGGCTGAGTGAGACAACAACTCTGAGAGAACTTGTGACTGACCCAAGGTCACACCAGCAGCTGCATGTGGAGGAGTGGGGAAGAACCTGGTTCTCCCAGATTAGAGTTCGCGCTCCTAACCACTACTCCAAAACTGGCTCTCCTTTTCTAATTTGTCAGGGATGCTCTAGGCCAGGGGGGTCAAACATGCAGCCCAGGGGCTGGATCAAGCCCCTGGAGGGCTTTTATCAGGCCCGCAGTGGAACTGGCTGTCTTCTGCTTCTTCTTCCAGTTCTGCTGCTGCTGCTGCGTCATCGTAGCTTTGCAGTTTACAGATACACACGTGAACAGCATACTCAAGACTGCAACAGCACAGACATTTTGATGCAATAATTCAGAGCGAGAGGTGTCCGTTATCAGACACTGTTAAATAAACAAAATATTGCAAGAGTGCTCATGTTTTAAGCATGCTTTTATTTTAAGTAAAAAAAAACCCTTTGTGTCCTTTATAGAGTTTATATCTCCGCTACCTGGCATTACATTTTATGACACACGTGGCCCGGCCCAACAAGGTCTCATTTATGTCAGATCTGGCCCTTATAACAAATGAGTTATAACCCCTGCTCTAGGCTGATCCTGCATTGAGCAGGGGGTTGGACTAGATGCCCTCTATGGGTCCTTCCAACTCTGTGGTTCTATGATTCTACCTCCTTCATGGCTCCCCCCCTCCCGTCCCAATCTCCTCCTGACTTCTTGGTTGCCGTCTCCCTTTTGGTTGATGAACACGCAGATTGGAAACCATTTATACAAACTTAACGTGTAGATCTGCCACCACTTTTATATCTTTGTCTCTACTTTATGTATATCTTTTTAAAATGCCAGATTTTAAGTTCCCCCACCTTGTTCTATTTTGTGTTTTTAAGAAGTAAAAAAAATATAGAACACACACACAGAGGCTTCATTTGTGCAAGAATGCACGCACAAACTGAACGACTCTGTAGGACTGAGGTCTTTAGCCTTTGGAACACATCGGGTAATGTACTTCCAGCGCCCTGGGGATCGCTTGCAAGTGGGTTTTCCTGTTTCACATCAGAAAGTGCAGTTGCAAAGAACTGCTGAAGCGTGTTGAAAAGGAATTATCCAACATGTGTTCAAGTAGCCTCCCCAGGGAGTTCAGGGAACTGCAGTGTGGCACGGTTGCAAAATAGCACCAGGGTCCAGCCGCATCTTAAAGACTGACAGCATTTCTTTCGAGATGAGCCGGTGTGAGTCATGTAGCCCACTTTGCCAGATGGATACGTGATGGGAAATCATGCTGGGAAATCTTAGGGGGGAAGATTGGGGGCCGGGCGGTGAAGAGTAGGCGTCGTGTTGTACCAAACTATAATTCCCAGAATTCTTTGAATGAAAACCAGGACAGTTCAGCTGGTGTGAGATACAGGACAGGGGAGAGGAAAGAAGAAGAGGAGGAAGAGGAGGAGGAGGAGATTGGATTTATACCCCACCCTTCACTACCCAAGGGAGTCTCAGAGCAGCTTACAAACTCCTTTCCCTTCCCCTCCCCACAACAGACGCCCTGGGAGCAATGTTCCCTTTAAGGTGTGCAGTCTCGTGAGCAGAAATTTTACCCTGTCAGCCAAAAGTGGTCCTAGCGTTAAAACTGTGAGCGGGCCGACATTTAAAAAAATTATTAATGTGTACAAACATACAAACAACATACAAACTATTATCATTTGTATTACAAGCCATATATTTCTATTAAACTTATTTATATGAAACATATTTGTATTACTTAACCTCCCAGGCTTAAGGGCACAGAGAGTCACTTTGCAAAGCACCAGAAGCCACCAGATCGCCTCTAGCAGGCTGCTGAGCCCGGCTCTCCCCCCTCCCACCTTTTCCAACTAACTTTGCAGGCTTAAGGGCACAGAGAGTAACTTTGCAAAGCACCAGAAGCCACCAGATCGCCTCTAGCAGGCTGCTGAGCCCGGCTCTCCCCTCCCCCACCTTTTCCAACTAACTTTACAGGCTTAAGGGCACAGAGAGTCACTTTGCAAAGCACCAGAAACCACCAGATCGCCTCTAGCAGGCTGCTGAGCCCGGCTGTCCCCACACCTTTTCCAACTAACTTTGCAGGCTTAAGGGCACAGAGAGTCCCTTTGCAAAGCACCAGAAGCCACCAGATCGCCTCTAGCAGACTGCTGAGCCCGGCTGTCCCCACACCTTTTCCAACTAACTTTGCAGGCTTAAGGGCACAGAGAGTCACTTTGCAAAGCACCAGAAGCCACCAGATCGCCTCTAGCACGCTGCTGAGCCCGGCTCCCCACCACCACCTTTTCCAACTAACTTTACAGGCTTAAGGACACAGAGCAGTCTTCCTTCTGGGCTAGGGTATCTCCAGGAGCACGAGGCAGAGGACTGCCAGGGAGGGTAGCAGCGCCCTCTTTCACAGGGCAAGCAAACCACAGCTGAGGGGAGGCGGGGCCAACCCAGATTAGGAAACACAAAGCATACTGCTGTGTTTCTGTGCTGTCTGAGCAAATGGATCCGTGCTGCATGGCCATTGGGAAAGGAACCTCTTGCCCCTGCGCTGTGGTCACAATTGCTGTGCTGGCCAGGGGAAATCGGTGCGTCAGCACAGCTTGGCGCAGCTTAAAGGGAACCTAGCCTGGGAGATAGGTGGGGCTGAGAGAACTCTGACAGAAACTGCTCTTTTTCAAGAACAGTTCTGACAGAACTATGGCTTGCCCAAGGCCATCCAGCCAGATGCAAGTGGAGGAGTGGGGAATCAAACGCGGTTCTTCCAGATTAGAGTCTGTGCATTTAACCACTACGGAGGTGGCGTAGGGTTGCTGTATCTGGATTGGGAAATACCTGGAGTTTTGGGGGGGGGTGTGAAACGTGGGAGGGCAGGGCTTGGGGAGGAGTTCCGACCTCCACATGGTATAATGTCGTACAGTCCACCCTCCAAGGTAGCCCTTTTCTCTAGGAGAACTGAGCTCTGTTGCCTGGAGACCAGTTGTAATCAATACTCCCTCTAAGCTGTGGAGTCTTGTGAGCCAAAATTCTA
>NW_015176525.1:82787-85787 GCF_001447785.1 Gekko japonicus | reverse complement strand
GAGGCAAGTGGGGCTGAGAGCGCTCTGACAGAAACTGCTCTTTTTTCAACGACAGATCTTGACAGAACTACGGCTTGCCCAAGGTCATCCAGCAGCTGCAAGTGGAGGAGTGGGGGGGATCAAACCCAGTTCTCCCAGATTAGAGCCAGCGCACTTAACCACTTCACCAAACCGGTGTTTAGTTTATTGAGACGTTGAAGCATACCATACTGAACACCCACTTTGTTAGGACTGAAGGTGGAAGCGCGAAGACTGCAGATATATTGTGTTCAGGCAAAGGCGCTGAAGATCAGGACCCAATCACCCCGCGGCATTTGCCCGCCAAAAGTAACGGTCAACTACCCCCCACACACACTAAGCACATACCCCTCCACAGAAATAAAGCAAAACAGCAGGTCTCTGCGACACAGTGTCTGGCACGTCAAAGCATTTAGAGAGCCAGTTTGGTGTAGTGGTTAAGTGCGCGGACTCTAATCTGGGAGAACCGGGTTTGATTCCCCACTCCTCCACTTGCACCTGCTGGATGACTTTGGGCAAGCCATAGTTCTGTTAGAGCTGTTCTTGAAAAAAGAGCCATTTCTGTCAAGAGCTCTCTCAGCCCCACCGACCTCACAGGGTGTCTGTTGTGGGGAGGGGGAGGGGAAAGGAGTTTGTCAGCCGCTCTGAGACTCCTTTGGGTAGTGAAGGGCGGGGTATAAATCCAATCTCCTCCTCTTCTTCTTCTTCTTAGGAAAGCGAAAGCATTTGGTTTTCACACCCCTCTCCCCCTCCTCCTTCCTCTATGGCGGGCGAACCGTACTGAGCCTGACACTGTGCCCAGGGTGCTATGGGAAAGGTAGGTTTTGAGGAGAGAGCTGACAGAGGGGAAAGATCTCCGGTCTCAGCTCTAGAGATGTCCTCGAAGGGTTTTTTTTGGGGGGTGCTCCATACGACGGCTGAAATGATGACTGAAAACGTACGTTGTGCAGAAAGGAGCCAGAGGCAGCTAGATTCGAATCCAGGAGCAGCTTAAGAGACCAACATGGTTTTCAGTGTAGGAGCTTCCGAGAGTCCATGCTCCCTTCATCAGATACAAGTGGACAGGGGTCATTTCGTAGAAAAGGAGGTGCAGGAGCTCATTAGCATAACTCATTAGCATAATTCATTAGCATAACTTATTTGCATATGTCACACACCCCTGACATCACCGGAAGTGTGTCAGAAGGCACCATTGGACTGTTTTGGATTGCTAGCTATGGGGGGGAGGGAATGTGCAGATCTGTCCATTCACAGAGGAGGGAGAGCTTGTATCTGAATAAAACCTGGTCTTAAAGGAGCAACTTATCTGGCTGCTTCTTGCTCTGACTGAGGGCTGATGGGAGCAGGGGGTGGGGCTTGTGGCATGTGCCCACCCCCTGGGCTCCTTACTGCCAGAGCTCCGCTCCTGTGCCCCTGCAAGTGGAGCTCCCCAGAGTCCTTGTATCCCAGTCGGTGGCAGGGGTGTTGCAAAGAGGAGGGAGTCAGGGTGCAGACGTACAATGCACATTGGATTCGTCTTGATCAGAGCAGGGGAGAAATGCTCAAAGGCAGACCTTTACCCTCTGCAGTGAGATAATTTCAGAGGGCAGCCCTGTTGGTCCGCAGTAGAGGAGCTGCATTCGAGTCCAGCAGCATCCTAGAGACCAACAAGATTTTCGGACAGTGAGCTTTTGAGAGTCAAAACTCCCTTCATCAGATACAAGGAGGAATGGAGATCTCTTGAGTCCTTATATATCCCACTCAGAAGGTGGGAGGGGGTGTTGCAGAAGAAGGAGGGGGGGCAGGAGATTGGATTTATACCCTGGCCTTCACTACCCAAAGGAATCTCCTTTCCCTTTCCCTCCTTCCCCTCCCCTCCTGTGAGGTCGGTAGGGCGGAGAGAGCTCTTTCGAGGACTGCTCCTGAGAGATCAGCTCTGAGAGAACTTGTGACTGACCCAAGGTCACACCAGCAGCTGCATCTGGAGGAGTAGGGAATCAAACCCGGTTCTCCCAGATTAGAGTCCACCGCTCCTAACCACGACACCAAACTGGAGTCAGGATGCAGAGATACAATGCCAAATGTAATCAGCTAGTTTGGAGCAGGGGAGAAATGTTCAGGGGCAGAAAATTAGCACCTATAGTGAGATCATTTCAGAAGGTAGCAACTTAGAGATCAAAACTTTTTTTGGAGTGTAAACTTTTGAGAGCCAGAGCTCTCTGCTGTCTGGCAAAGGGAGCTTTGACTCTTGAAAGCTTACACACACTCACCCAAACTTGTCAGTCTCTATGTTACTACTGGACACAACTCTAGCTGTAGTGAGATAAGAATCCCATGTCCCTATTCAGCCCGGGGGGGCATTGTTCTCAATTTGTGAATGAATCCAGATTTAGCCATCTCACGTTGTGATCTCCCCTTGAAGCTTCACTGTTTGAGTATGAGAGAAGAACAGTGCTTGCGCAAGGTGGATCCTGAGACTGCAATTGGGAGTCATTGAACTTGGGGTGGAACGGGCTCCCCTGAACTCCTAGACTGTCTCTTCCCTTCCGTTCCTCTGCTGTTTCTGCTCCGTGTGCCAAGATTGCCCGAGGCCTCTGGTGGTTGAAACGCTTGGCCGTTCCTTGGCGCTTCACGGCCACACCCGCTGGCATCTACACTACCTCCCTGTGGCTGCCCTGCGCGATAGACATTAGCGCCGCATCTCCCACCAGCTGTCACCGTTGCAGGAGAAAACTGCTTCCAGTTAAGACTGTCGCAAAGGAGAATGTCAGGGGGGGAGGGGGGAGCCCCCATGTTGCCAAGGGATGCCAGCTTCTGTTCCGCCTGGCACTTCCAGTGCGACAAGCCGCCGGCTGAAGCACACAGTGTGAAAAGAGGAGACGGGAGGGAAGAAATCGGATGTGCTACAAACCCTTCCCAGAACCGTGCGATGCCTTTAGTAGGGTCAGCCCTCGGGAAACGTGAAACAGTGTGCCAGCTTATGAGTCCTCCGGAACTCTTCAT
>NW_015176525.1:81195-82552 GCF_001447785.1 Gekko japonicus | reverse complement strand
AGGAGTAGTATTAGTAGTACTGGTAGAGGGAGCATTGCCTGTGCGGTCGGTGGGGCTGAGAGAGCTCTGACAGAAACGGCTCTTTTTCAAGGGCAGCTCTGCCAGAACTACGGCTTGCCCAAGGTCATCCATCAGCTGCAAGTGGAGGAGTGGGGAACCAAACCCGGTTCTCCCAGATTAGAGTCCGCGCACTTCACCACGACACCAAACAGTCTGTGAACATGACGGTTCCCTTCTTGGTTGCGTGCCGGTAGCCAGAGCTAGAGTCCTCCATGGATTCCCCCCCCCCATTTTAGAAACTGTGACGGGTGCCGGTGGAGCCCCCCCCTGGGGCCACCAGTGGCACTGCTGCGGCTGCGCCTTCTGTGGCGATGCTGTGGCGATGCTCCTTCGGTGGTGATGCTTGGCAAGTCCCGCTGACGTTCACAACGGGGTGTAATAACCCTTCTTCCTGGGTGGGGGTCAGTCTGAGAAGCCTCCCTTTCAGCCCCAGGGCTCGGCCCCGCCTTTGTGGCACTTCAAATCCCAAATGCTCTGGAGTCTGCCGAGGTCTTGCCGTGCGGAGAGGCAGCTGCTCTCTGAGGGCACTGGTGTTAATAAAGTGGAATCGACAGCAAGTTGGGAGAATAAATACACCTGACGCACGGGTCACTGAGTCCGACCTAGCGGAGGAAGCGCTCCTGTGGAAGAGGCAGGCGCACTAGATCTCCCGTGCCTCACAGCTGGCGCATCAGCAACAAACCCCCTAAATGGAATAATAGAGTTGCAATCAGTGTGCCCTCTAAGCTGAGTTAGGGTGAGCTAGCTCACAGTTTTTTAGCCTCTGGCTCGCACATTTTTGTCTTGGCTCAGGAAGGGAGGGCTCCAGAGCAAACTAATTTATGCAAGTAGTCAAACCGCTCGCTCACGACTTTAATGCCAGTCGCTCACCAAGTAGAATTTTTGCTCACAAGACTCCACAGCCTAGAGGGAACATTGGTTGCAATCAGTGTGCCCTCTAAGCTGAGTGAGCGTGAGCCAGCACACAGTTTTTTAGAAGAAGAAGAAGAAGAAGAAGAAGAAGAAGAAGAAGAAGAAGAAGAAGAAGAAGAAGAAGAAGAAGAAGAAGAAGAAGAAGAAGAAGAAGAAGAAGAAGAGGAGGATGAAGAGGAGACTGGATTTATACCCCGCCCTTCACTTGGAGTCTCAGAGCGGCTTACAAACTCCTTTCCCTTCCCCTCCCCACAACAGACACCCTGGGAGGTGGGTGGGGCTGAGAGAGCTCAGACAGAAACTGCTCTTTTTCAAGGACAGCTGTGCCAGAGCTTGTGACTGACCCAAGGTCACATCAGCAGGTGCAAGTGGAGGAGTGGGGAAT